>NC_056728.1:1160491042-1160584696 GCF_019279795.1 Protopterus annectens
TCACTTCTATTAGCTTACTCCCGTCTTGCAGTGTCTCTTAATGGAAACATCCTGCACTACAGTTTGAAGAGTTTTAAGTGCTGGGCTGGGCTACTATTCTGCCTGTGTAATTGCCTGCTTCTAATTGTTTTCACCTGCTAGCTTCAGCAGTTATCCCTGCTAGCTTCCGATTAATTCTGTTGCTTCCTTTTTCCTCTGTGTTTCCTCAGGGGGAGCAACTTGCATACTATCTGAAACACGCTCACAGTGGATTACACGCGTGCACACGTGCTTACATGGTTCAGAATCTACTTATTCGGGTTTAAACGCGCGTACACCCGCGCAAACACTGTTACACGTCTGCCAACAGCCTCCAACATACTCAGCCTGCCTTACACGCATGCACACCCGCAAACAGTGTTAAACATCTCCCAACATGCTCCCACATGCTCACACTGCCTTACACGCGCGCACACTGTCCTACTCACCCTTCATGGCGTGCACACGTGTGCATGCACGGCCAGCAAGAAACTTTGGTGTAGGTTACAGTGTACACCTTCCATTTCTTGACTTTCCATGACTTATCTAGTGGCACACCTCTTTCCATGATCTGTGCCTGTCATCTGTCATGTTACACTGGCCTCCAATGAACTGCATTTCTTTCTACCATTCCCCCCTGTGATGTCACCTATCTCCTACTCTATTCCTCCCCCTTTTGTATCTCTTACACTACTCAGACTGTGCTCATTTGGTATGTGACTGTGAGATTCAGTATCCGAACCCTCATTTACATGAGATTGCCTACTAATGCTTAGTTGCATGTCTTAAACTCAGCTTCCCCCCTTAGCAACCACTACACGGTGGCCATGTTGGTTTTAGTCTGCTGGTCCCTGCATTATCATTCCATGTATTGCATGAAACCCACATTTGTGGGTTTATAACCTTCTTTTTCATGGTTTTATACATCGCAGCCCGTTTGCGCGGGCCTGCGCTGGGTTTAAACATGGCGTCGCCCGAAAAAATTATATTTTTAATATTTTTGCATCGGGTTATCTTGCCAATGGCCACATATTTGGCCATTGGCATGCTGCCTGAATCATATGCAACCTTTTTGAGCTGACATCGCCCGCTGTGGATTTTGTAGAAATGTACTCAGTTGTCAACTGAGTACATTTCTGCAGCCAAAACGCTCCTACACGGACTGGTTTCTGCTTCGGATCGCTAATATACCTCATTTGCATACCGTTCAGATGCAAGTGAGGTATTTAGCATGTCCACGCCCAGTCCGTGTAAGAGACGTTTTAGCTGGTCTCTTACACGGAGTTTAGGGCTGTTCCTGGATTGCGAGGCTTGCATGGAGTGTTGCATGTCTCTTACACTCCGTGCAAGCCTTCGTGAATCCTGCCCATGATGTCACAAGACTGACATGCATGTATTTTCTTTTCACCTAAAGTGCAGCAGCACATAGACAACAGCAAATGTAAATTATGTAAATATATTTATTTTAAGCATGTGTTAGTTAAGTCAATATCTCTTTTGTTTCTTACAATATTTTGTAATTGTATAATAGCATAAAAAATAGCACAGACTCCAGCAAGCACAGAATTCAAAAGCAATATTATGTACAGATAGGCAAGTTACTAATGTTTAAGTGTTTTACAACTGCATTCTAATATCAAGTTGCAAGTATATTAATGAATGACTGAAGGTACAAGTAAGTGCTAAAGGAGTTAAAGGTTAAGCGTCTAGAATGCACAGAAAGAAAAAAAAGTAAGTAATGTGAGCTCAAATTTTTCCAGGCTGGAATGAGTAGTTACAAGAAATGTTGCATAAGATAAAATGTTACTGGTACTGAAATTTATAAGGGCAAGAAAACAAGACTGGTCACCAGGCCAAATGGCTTACGTTTTTCTAAAACATTATTGTTTAGTATTCACGTAGAGCATTAAGCAAAAAGAACAAAAGTCTGTAAGTAAATACTATACCAAGTGCAGTCAGTACATGGGCTATGGTATGCAGTTAAGTCAAATTATGCAGGTCTGTTTACAAAAAGGGAGGGTACAAATAGCTAGCAGTAACAGTAAACATCTTTTCAAAATGGGCAAAAGCAATTCCTACTACAACTTTGACAGTATAGGCAACAGCAAAAGCTTTATAAAAATATTTTCTGTTTTTGAAAATGGCCAAAAAATTATCAAATCAAAAAGCAAATGTGTAAGACCAAAGTGTGTCAGTCTAGGTAACAGACAAAGGGCAAGCATACATTCTATTCTCACAGCATAAAGCAAATAAACAATACTACAATAAAATTATGTATACTACAGGGGGAAGTGCATACTTTCAGTTTTACACTAACTGTGTAAACAGTACTGCAAAAGGGACTCAAATAAAAGTGCAAAGTGGTAATACCAAAAATACATTTAATGTTTCAAGTAATGTAATTAGTAGGCTTCAGTTTAATGCTAGGTTTAAAAACTGGACTGAGTGTACATTACAGCCATGTATGTACAAATGCAAAAACAATCTGTACAAGCAAGTGTATTCTGTACAGTATATAGTAAACGTTTTATCTATGTAAATAGAGTAACAAGTCAAAGCTTGACATTTGTGACATGTTTTTTTTTTTTCAAAAAACAAGACTGCAATGCCTTTGCAATAAAATCCTCAAGCATTGTCAATAAATTACTGTATAGGACATCACTGTATAGAGTCATATTCAAATTCATCCAGTTCTAATAGTAATGGCTGTCATCACTGTGTTGACAATATAAAACTGTGTTAAGTTGCTGTATCAAAAGAAAACTAAAGGTTTTGTTTCCCAGTGTGTTTCTAGTTAATAGCAATATAACTTAAAAAGTACAAAATAATGTAAACAGTTTTTATTTAAATTAAAATAGAGGGACTGTATAATGTGATAGATATATTTAAAAATGTAAAAATGCATGTGCACATCTATTTGCTAGTTAGATGCATATACACATCTGTTGCTATAATATATGTAGAAATAATATAGTTAGTTAAATACATGTATTTCTGTTTGCTAGCATATATATATATTCTGGTACAGCTCGAGACAAGCTGAATGTTCATTGTCTGGAACATGCTTCAAGGACTATAGGTAAATATGCAGCTGTGAGACAAGGCACACAGTATTCAACACAGACATCTGCATTTCATTTGCATCACTCTGAACATCAAAGCAGAGGGAATTACAATATTTAACAAATAAAACTTAGTTAGGAAAATGCTACACAAAATAGAACACAAGACAATTTCAGTTGTAAAAAGTATACAGCATGTACCTTTGGGAGGATAACATTTAATACAAATATAACAGCATGGTTAGCTGATACATACAAGTAGAGAAAGAATCAAAGACTGACATAAACATTTCAGTAAACAGCTCTATCTCTATTAGATGCTAAACATTACCTCATAAATGTTAACAATTCTGACAAGAAAAGACATCATGCAAAAATGTCACAGTGTGTAGACAATAACACAAAAATAAGAATAAACTCAACAGGGGAAAAAAGGGTATGATTTCTACCAATACTGTTTATTTGTAAAAACAACACAGTAATACAAGACAAGGACCATGGGTTAAAATACTTATGATTTTGGGTAGCAGGCAAGTACTTCATACAGATCAAATGGTAAAAATACCATCCACTTGTACTATGACAGGACAACAATACCAAAAAAACAATATTGCACTTCAATATTACATTTCCAAGTTTTAAAAATACCAACTGCAGATTTAAAAGAGCTTGGTATAAAAACTAGTAGAACAAGATATCTCACAGATTGTACATTTGCAAGCACAAGAGAATGCTACTATTTAGTAAGTCATTACAAGTATCTTTGATAGACAGATTACAATTTAGTACTAATGTATCTAAATGTGTAAATTGAACAAAATGTTGTGTAAATGGACAATATTGCCTTCAAATTTCAAAACGTTTGTTAAAGTGGCACCACAGTTTTTATGTGTGGTTTCAAATAACCCAGTGTTTTATAGTAAAAGACAAAAATAGAAGCTGACACTGCCCATAATTGGTGGGACATATCCACAAGATGATCATCATCTGGGACCAAATTGCTAAATTGGTTAATACATCCTAAGTTAGTAGTTTTGGGGGTAATAATAATAATGACAGCTTGGAATTGTTTTATATGCTGCAGGTTACCAAGAGTTGCAATAACTCAACAAGTTATGATTGTAAATATGAGCAAAGTGGTGAATGCTGTAAAAAATAATGCTGACAAAACAAATGCAGTCTTTTCTTTCACTAAAGTTTAGTCCATTCCTCCAAAAAAATAAAATAAGGGGGACCTGAAAGAATAATAGTAACTGTCACTAGCATGATTATTAGCTTGAATAAAAAGCTGCTAGAGTGATATGAAATACACATGTTGAAAAATAGAAAGTAGTAAGTGTGCTGGCATAGCTTAATTAGATATTGGCATCCATGTAAAGGAGTATGTTATTGAGAAACAAAGTCTGTAAAAATAAACTGAGGAGATGGCAGCTGGAAGGACATCAACGAAGTAAAGAGATGTAATATCAAGCAAGATAAACTTAGAACATCAAGTTTCAGATAGTGCTGGAACACCACGTTTCAGATAATGCAAGACTGAGTTTCCATGGATCATCAAACTACAAAGAACCAAGGACAAGGGAACAAAGGAAAACTGTTATACAAAGAAATAACTGTTATGCATCAGACTTTGAGAAAAATATCAGACTTTTGGTATAAATATGCGTGTGTATAAACAAGCTTTGGGAATTTGCTATAGAGAGCTGACAGCATCTGTGTTGCATGCTTGTAGATCCGAAAGGAAAATCTAATAGTAAAATGCATATTAACGGAAGCAGTTGTCTGTGTATTTATTGTACCTAATACAATACAGTAATAAGACTAGTTGGTCACAATAAATAATTAATGCTTGCATGTAAATGCAAGTAACAGCAAGAAACCAACAGAAGGCAGTATATAATTGTTCAGCCTGGAATTGGCTGGCTCCCTGATTGCACTTGAAAAGGTTTGTCAAGTGTGCATTAAGTGCTGCAGCTAGGGAAACCATACATGTGCAGAAATGTTGAATTTCTGTGTGCCCAAGGCTACTGTCTGGGTAAAGAAAAGAGCTCAGATGGCTGAGCTCCATGTAAAGAGCTGATGGGTGCAGCAGGGAAAAGTTCAAATTCAGGGGCTTTGGGAGGACTACACTGCACCTCTGATAGAATAAGTGTGTTGCATTTAAGTGCTTGCTGGAAGTATAGACTGTGGGTTCTCTGGTAATACTGTTCTGCAGCAGTAGCAGTACGGATTTGTGGCTGTTTAAGGGGTGAGGGATGAAGCCAATCTGCTCAGAGAAGGTCAAGGGTGTTCAGGATTTTAGAATGGGGGCTCAGTTTAGCTAACATTCTACCCTTGTCCTTTAAAGTATCCTTTAAAGTTGGATTGACTAGATTCTAATTGTAATATAGCCTTTTTAATTTAAATGTTACACGTGGCAAAACTTCCAATTTTTAGCTCTTGTCTAAGAAATGTTCATTAAAACAGTCTCTGGTAGACTCAACTGTATTCACGTTTTTAAATCCCTGCAAACATTTGGTTTACTCTTTAAACCAAACCCTCTCAAGGTACCATACAAGGCATATTGTGTAACATGTTTTTTGGCATTAGTTTTGTTTAATAAACTGTAATGGTGGTGATTTTAGTTTTCAACTGTATTTAATTTTAACTGCCTCTAACAGGTTATAAAATGCAGGGCTGCTGTTGATTGGGAAGCAGACAAGCCTCTCTGTCTATTGAAGAAATAGAGGTTGCCCCACCCAAAGCTCATGAAGTCCGTATTAAGTAATTGAGTAATTTAAGATTCTTTTCTGTAGCTGAAACCTGTTCCAGTGTATATCCATGTTTTCACATTTGTGGATTGAATTGTAGATCAAACTGAGTATTGGTTGTAGCAGTTGGCGCTCTTCTGTTAGAACATAACTTTATTGTCTTGTAATATTTCACTGATGCAAGCTGTATGCCTCCTGTAAAAGTAAATGGAGTAAACACTTGTGGGGGTGAACTGTAGCACCATATCTGGGTGCTGTGACTTAAAATTGCAGTTCAACTGTACTAAGCTCCTAATTGGAGCTTAACCTCCCCAATCCCAAAAAATGTATTGGGGATTCCAATGTAATGCATGGTTGGCTGGGAATGCCAGTATAATGCATGGTTGGCTGCTTAGAGGGGAGTAATTTAGTGATGGATTTTATATCTGCATATTTACTCCCCTATTGCAAATATTGGTTGCTATTCACGTGCAGAAGTAACTTTGCTGGAATCCATCTCTACTTCAGAACTGCTCACTGTGTTGCCTAGTACTGACCCACAAGTGTCTTGAGTAACTCCATTTTGTCCATATCTGACAAGGGCAGCCAGAGTTAGGAAGAAGCTTCATAGTTCAGAATCGCTCAGTGGTGAAGGTTTTCACTGCACTCTTTGCTGTCTTCCCATAACTTACTGAAATACTAATATAGATATCATTCTGACCAGTACAAATGTGTTTTATATGCTACCCATTTTGGCCCATGGGAGCAGCTCTAACATGAATCCAGTGGTCTGATTACAGTACTTATGTTCCTCCTCCGTCTGTACCCTTTCAAAAAAATACAACCTTGGTCAACATTGAGAGAATAAATAACTTTAAAACTGTGCATGGGGACAGCTTTGAGGGGAATAGGTTAGCTTAGCATTTAACCATTTGGTTTCTTACTATATTTTGGGCATGTACCTTGTGATCAAACTTGTGTACTTTGGTGGAAATTCATGCAATGAACTTCCCAACATTTGCCGTTGCTAATCTCCCCAGGGCTACAGCATATTAAAAGAATCTGTTAATGCATAATTGTATAAGTTTGCTTTTCCTTGTTGCACTGAAGCAAATGACTGGCAACTCTTAAGGTGTTCCATTTTGTGGCAAGGACTGCCCTGGCAGAGCAACTTGAGTTGGTAGTATGCCCATAGCTGGGTTTTGGAGGGATGATGGCCCACAAAGTACACTGCACAATGTCTGAATTCTGGATTTATATTGGCACAAGGTCTGTATGATACATGGCCAAGAAATGCTAGTTAACTGCCATCCATAGCTCCCCCATTAGGGGAGAGGACAAAACAATGCATTACATCTTCATGATTGTGTATTTTTATGCTGTTGTCACAAAGCTGACTTAACTGTGATCATGGTTCAATGTTAGTCATGGCGGTTTTGATAATCCTGCTACAGATGATAAAATTAGACTTGCAGGAGTTAGATTTCCAAATGTGCCTTGTATACAGGGTCAACAAATCGGTTCATAGGTAGATACTAGGCTGTCAGCCCAAGGGCCTAAGTAAGCCTAGCCAACAGGGTTCCCTGGCTTACGCCACCCAAGAAAGTTAATTTCCTGTGCCTCTGTAAAGCAGAACCACAGAAGTGATCCCCGGGGTGTATTTCCTATTTCCCATCCACTCGTCAAGATTTTTCTTGAAGAGTGCTAATGAGGAACTTTGCTTGACATAGATGGGTAGCTTGTTCCAGAGTATAGGAAGTCTCTGGGACAGGAATCTATCCCTCCAGCATGTCCTGTTTATTGTGGTGACAAAGTTTAGGTCCCCAGAGGGTGTAGCTCGGTGGGATTGGGATTTCTTTAGATTAGCATGTCCAAAAGCTCTGGGTTTAACATAGCTTTATATGTCAGGCAGAGATCTCCTTGGAGTAAGCGATATGCTACAGAGTAAAGCTGAAGTGTTTTGAGACAGTCAGTGTAGGGCATCTGTTTGAGGCCAGTAATCCTCTTTGTGAGGTACTTCTGTGGCCTTTCCAGCTGCTGCAGATGTCTTGTGATGTACATTCCTAAAGGGGTGTTGTACTCTATAATGGGTCTAATGAGTGCCGAGTAGATGGGAACAATGACCTCTTTTTTCTTGGATGAGAACCCTTTTGTAATGAGGTGTGCCACATAGAAGGATTTCCTGACTACTGTGGCGATGGGATTTTCAAAGGAGAGACTGCTGTTCACCTGGGTCCCAAGGTCTCTTATCACACATTTGCTATTAAGTAGACTGCCATTTATGTGGTAGTTCATGGGTACAGAGTTTTTACCAAAGGGGATGACAATGCACTTTTTGGCATTGATCTTGAGGCCATGCCTCTGACACCAGGCATCTGTCTCAGTGAGGCCATTCTGTAGGCTGTCCACATCATTTGGGAACTCGAGTATGGCTCCTAGATTGCAGTCATCTGTCAACTTCATTAGCCAGAGGCCTTCTGTGTTAGCCTGTACTTCAGAGAAGTAGATACCAAACAGGAGAGGTCCCAGGACTGAACCCTGTGGTACTCCACTTGTCACTGGTTTGAAGTCAGATTTGGAGTCTGCAACTTTTACAGTGTGGGTTCTGTCAGTGAGCCAGTTGGCAATCCATCTTGTGACGTAGGGATTTATACCTAGTTTAGCTATAATTCCAGAATGGGGGATGGTGTCAAAAGCCTTGGCGAGGTCAAGATACCCTCATCTTCTGCTTTGGTGACTAGCTCAAAGAAGTCGATCAGATTCAGAAGGCATGATCTGTCTTTCACAAACCTTAATTGGGTGGGGTCCAGAGTTTGGAGGTTACCAATGTCTTTGTTTATGAGTTCTATGATGATACATTCCATGGCCTTGCACACCAGGCTCATCAGGCTAATAGGGCGATAGTTCCCAGGATCAGTGGTGGCTCTGCCTTTGTGGAGTGGGATAACTGTTGCTGTGCACCATTCAGTGGGCACAAAGCCTGATGTGAGACTATGATTGAACATGGTGCTTAGGTGGGGAGCCAGTTCGTTCTGAAGTTCATTTAAAATGCAGCTTGGGATGTTGTCCAGTCCCATGGATGCTGTGTTTTTGGTTTTAGAGGGTGCAGCTTTTACCTGCATAGATGTGATTACAGGGACTCTGCATTCTTCCTGTATAGATATGGGCCCTTTAGGGGGTGAGGGGGTGGTAAAGTTAGCACTGAACCTATCTGCCAGGATGTTGGCAATATCAGTTGATTGTGTAATTTTCATGCCGTTGTGCTGTAACTCAGAGCTGATCTGGGTGTTGCCATTGAGATTCTTGACATAGCTATAGAATGCTTTGTGGTTGCCCTTAGAATCAGTGCTGATTTTGTTTTCATAGCTAGCTTTTGAGGATCTTATAAGAGATCTCAGTTTCTTACTGAGGCTGACCAGGGAGCTTCTCCACTCATGGGATTTTACTCTCTTTTACAACAGTTTCTTCCTTCTGTTGTAGAGTTTGTTTATGGCAGGGAACCTCCAGATTGGCTTCCTTTTTCAAAGGATAGCGTCTTTGTTCTGTTTGGGATAGCACGATCCATGCACTCACGTAAGTGCGTATAGAGTGCATCTGTGTAGGATTCAGCAGTCATAACTGTATTGTCCATCTGCTGCATGGGTGTCATGAAGTTCACCACTTCTGTCTTAAGAAGCATGAAGTTGGCTTTGGAGAAATGTTTTACCGTGGTTCCTTAATGGTGGGTGGGGGCGGGAAGCAGATATCTAGGGTGATTAGCTTATGGTCAGATCTGACCAACGAGGAGTTGACTTCAGGTGTGGAACACCGGTCACTCATATTGGTAATGACTAGGTCTAGGATATTGTTGCCCCTGGTGGGGGTGTGGATAAGTTGATCCAGGTCATTGGAATTTATGAATTCCAGAAAGTGTTGAGCAAAGGAGTTGGTACATGAGTAGTTTTCCCAGTTAATGGTGGGGTAGTTGAAATCGCCCATTATTAGGGTGTTTGGTTGAACCCTAATATTTTACAGTATATCAAGAAAAGAGGAGTGGGAATCCTGGGGCATGGTGGGGAATCTGTATCAAGCCACAATTTGGATTGCAGTTTTGCCCAGAGTTAGTTGCACTTGGATAATCTCGGATGCATTATGCTGCACAACTAGCCTGGATGTGTGGATATCCTTAATTTATTTGTTGGACCGGGATGGTCTGACATACATACATGTTTTTTTTCAGCGGAGGGAGAAAAAAGTCCAATATAAAAAAAATTTCATATAAGTTTATTATGCATTATATGTTGCAGAAAAAATATGCTCGTTAATGTATTGTCTACAAAATACATTTCTAAGAAGAAAAAACTAAAAAAAAAAGTACAGTTCAGTTCAAGGACAAGTATGTATATTATGAGATTCCAGTTCATTGTTTATCTAGAGCTGCTCTGAGGGTAGATAGAGAACTAAACTTTATTACAGTTGAGTAGGATTTATAGTCAGTTTGAGCAAGAAAATGAGTTATAGTGGGGAGGACCCAGCCTGGGTTTTTAGGGGCATATCAATGTTCCTTAAGGTACGTGCTATGTAAGTTTGGCAATGGGGGGGGGGAGAAGTTCTTAATTCTATACAGCGATCCGAGTTTCTTATTTACAGTCTTGTCAATAATGAATATGGACACACCTCTGCCTTTGTTGTTCTGGTCCAGGTTAGATGGCCAAAAAGTGTGGTATGAGTTATAGCCTGGTAATGCAGGGGTGTGCTCTAGAGCCTTGAACTAGGTCTCAGTCACTGCACAGATATCGATGTTCTCCATTTTAAGGAGTGTCTTGAGTGAGTGCATTTTGAGATTTAGACTTTTAGCACTGAGTAGCATTACCCTCAGTTTTTGCTTTCCTGTTCCTGTTACAGTGGTGAATTTGTCATTTGAACCTTGCCTAAAAAAGGCACTATAGGGGTGGCAAGACCCTTAGCCAGTATCCAGAATCCCAGGGGTGACAGGTGCAGGCCATCTCTGGCAAAGCATCGTGGTCTGTTGACCATGTCATCCCAGGCAGACAGATACTGGATCCCCTTAGAATGACACCAGAAGCTTAGCCAAATGTTGAAGTCAATCATTTTGTCCTTGTACTGCGGTATCATTCTGGGCAATGGCAGGATGCTACTCAGGGCTAGGGTCATACCTGCCTGGGGTACAAGATCGGACAGCTCTTCCATGTCATGTAGTTCAGGGAGGTACAATTTTTAAGAATAAGGGTGATGTGCATAGCTGTAGTAACTACAGAGGGATTAAACTGATCAGTCACAGCATGAAGTTATGGGAAAGAGTAGTGGAAGCTAGGTTAAGAAGGGAGGTGATGATTAGTGATCAGCAGTATGGTTTCATGCCAGGAAAGAGCACTACAGATGCAATGTTTGCTCTGAGAGTGTTGATGGAGAAGTACAGAGAAGGTCAGAAGGAGTTGCATTGTGTCTTTGTGGATTTAGAGAAAGCATATGACAGGGTGCCTAGAGAGGAGTTGTGGTATTGTATGAGGAAGTCGGGAGTGTCAGAGAAGTATGTAAGAGTGGTACAGGATATGTACGAGGGTAGTGTGACAGCAGTGAGGTCTGCTGTGGGAGTGACAGATGCATTTAAGGTGGAGGTGGGATTACATCAAGGATCAGCTCTGAGCCCTTTCTTATTTGCAACAGTGATGGACAGGTTGACAGACGAGATCAGACAGGAGTCCCCATGGACTATGATGTTTGCAGATGACATTGTGGTCTGTAGTGAGAGTAGGGAACAGGTGGAGGAGACCCTGGAGAGGTGGAGATATGCTCTAGAGAGAAGAGGAATGAAGGTCAGCAGGACTAAGACAGAATATATGTGTGTGAATGAGAGGGAGGATAGAGGAATGGTGAGGATGCAGGGAGTAGAGGTGGTGAAGGTGAATGAGTTTAAGTACTTGGGATCAACAGTTCAGAGTAATGGTGAGTGTGGAAGAGAGGTGAAGAAGAGAGTACAGGCAGGATGGAGTGGGTGGAGAAGAGTGTCAGGAGTGATTTGTAACAGACGAGTACCAGTAAGACTGAAAGGGAAGGTCTACAAGAGAGTAGTCAGACCAGCTATGTTATATGGGTTGGAGACAGTGGCATTGACAAAAAGGCAGGAGTTACAGCTTGACATGGCAGAGTTGAAGATGTTAAGATTTGCACTGGGTGTGACGAGGATGGACAGGATTAGGAATAAGTATATTAGAGGGTCAGCCCAGGTTGGAAGATTTGGAGACAAAGCCAGAGAGGCAAGATTACGTTGGTTTGGACATGTGCTGAGGAGGGATGCAGAGTATATTGGAAAAAAGATGCTAAGGATGAAGCTGCTAGGTAACAGGAAAAGAGGAAAGCCTAAGTTAAGGTTTATGAATGTGGTGAGAGAGGACATGCAGGTGGTTGGTGTGAGAGAGCAAGATGCAGAGGACAGGAATAAATGGAAACAGTTTATCTGCTGTGGTGACCCCTAACGGGAGCAGCCGAAAGAAGAAGAAGAAGGGAGGTACGTCTCAGGTCATTCACACCAACATGGACAATGATAGAGTCACATTTGTACTTGTTGTGGAGTGACCTGAGTATGTGGGTTATGTTGTGGATCCTGGCACCTGACAAGCAGCTGACAGTAACCTTCTCCTTGTTTAGTCTGGTGAGTGGGACATCAGTGTACCTGACTATAGAGTCACCTATGAGTAGTGTGTTGGGTACGTTGTTTTGCCTTATGGGCTGTGGTTTATTGGAACACTGAGTCTGTGGGCTATGTGTCATTTAGGTTGTGTTGGGGGGGGTGGAGGTTGCTTGTGTTTCTGCTTTGGAGGTCTCTGTTGCTTGAGCAGATTGTTATTGAGAGCATCCATGAATGTTTTTGTGTTTCTATGTATGGATTTTGGTGCTATAGGTTTAGTGGGACTATGTGATGAGTGTGGTGTGGTGCAAGTGTTTACCTTCTCCTCTTGACTGTCAAGTTTAGGTTGTGGTGTTGGGTGGTAGGAGGAGAGGGTTGTCTGTGTACATGAGGCAATTGTTACATTGCCCCAAGATGCCCAGATTCATCAGATAGACTCGAGAGAACACTGGGAGCTGCCCCTTGGACATGCCTGAATAAAAAACTACTTTCCTCTAGACAAGTGACGAAAGTGGGTATAAGAGCTGTTTTTCTCTAAGCAAGTGAGGAAAGTAAGTACAAAAACTGTTTTCCTCTAGGTAAAGAGGAAGGTTGAGTGCTGTAGTAATTTGTAGCTTATTTAGTGCTAACAACAAGTTCTGAACAAGTGCTAAGCAAAAATAAGCAAATTCAAGTGCTAGAACTAAGAATCTGTAGTACCTGGATCTTGTGGTAGATAGGCTGCCTAGTGGTTTCCACTCCCACTGATAAGCTAGAATGCTTCCCTCCAACACAGAAAAGCCTGGGGGCTCAGAAGCTTACAAACAGTCCTGGATACAGCAAATCTGTATCTGGACTAGACTAGTTACAGGAAAGGTGGGAAACAAGTGCAAATGCAGGCTTTTAAACCAGAAGGATGAAAGAGATGGAAAAAATGCCCAAATGGCCAATAAACTACAATATCTGGGCCAGAAACCACTCTTGAGGTAGATAGGCTACCTAGTTCTTACCACTCCCACTGATAAGCTAGAAGGCTTCCCTCCAAAACAGAAAGGCTTTGGGGCTCAGAAGCTTACAAACAGTCCAGGTTACAGAAAATCTGTATCTGGACTAGACTAGTTACAGGAAAGGCAGGAAACAAGCTTAGAATTTTTTTTTCTAGGATTTAGAATTACTTTTTTTGTAAAGTGGAAAGGGACAAAGGAGAAACAGAAGATAATTCAAAATTAAGGACCTAAGTGGCTTGCCCTTCACATATGTTCTGTCTGTATTAGGTAGAATGAGCTAGTGACACTAGACTGGAATAGAACTGGGATAGAGCTGAACAGATGGGACTGGTAGGAGTATCTGAAGTCAAAATATGATCTCACTGTACTCGGTTGAGTGAGCAAATGAGATAGACCCAGCAGGGGGCTGTGTTCCTCTTTCCACAACAGAATAACTTAAAATTGCACTCTCATGATCCATTGACTTTCTTGGAGCAGTAACAACTTATCTGAATGGGTACCAAACTGCCATTTGTGCTCACTGTAGCTTAGCATTATTGTGGGCCAGGATACCAGTATTGGTGACTTCAAAATGAAGTGGAGGTGGCTGTGCTTCATTCCTGATAGCTTAAAATGTCTCCATATCTGGTTTGGAAATGGAGAGCATCCAAAGGTGTAAAACTTCTTGGGCTTGCCACCTTAGACTGCCAAGAGAAAACATGGAGGTTGTATTAATTTTCACTCCAATGGAGCTCAGGAAGCTTGGGCTGTAACTTCCAATGGGAGGAGCCCAAGCATTTTTGACTGAATCAAATTGTCTTCACATTTCAAACAAATATTCATATCTCTGGAACCATAGAGGTTATAGGTTCATAGGTTATAGGTACTAGGCTAATGTCCTTGGAGCCTTTACAAGCCTAGCCCATTGAAGAGCCTTGGCATGCTCCTGTGAAATGTAAATTCTGTCTAGCCTAGCACAGTTTTTATATCTTTGGGAATAATATGTAAGCTCACATCTTCCATGTCAAATATTTTCAAACATTTCTTCAAAGATCTACCCTCCTTCATTATACTTTCCCTTCTGGCTCCCCAGACACATCTTCACTGTTGCAAATCAAATTCCAAGCCCCTCCTATAAGTAATATTCCTTGCTGAAAACTGATTATTTGTCCCAGAATTTTCTTAAGCTCCAGTATATCAGTTTTAGGTGGAATATAAATACATGCTAGTGTAATCTTCCTCCCTTGCCAGTAGCCCCTTAGCACTACAAATCTGCCATTATTGTTTTTTTATCGTCTTCTATCACTATTGGAGCTCCTCTTGCAATTACTAGAAGTACTTCTCTTTTTCTTTGTCATAGATACTCTGCTAAATAACCATACTGAAAACCTTTCTTTATCAAATTCACACGTTCAGTTCTTTCCAAGTGTGTCTCCTGTAACATAACTATTTGCTCTCTACATTTTTAATATAGTATATAGCATGGTTTGGGAATTATTGATGTAAATATGAACAAGCAATACTTGACACTAACAGGCGTAGGGGTTGACTGCAGATGGCACTTGGAGGAGTCACTCGGAAGTAATGAGTTAAGCATACCAGGAGTCTGTTCTTGGCTGGGTCTGTGGGATTTCTCCTGCATTTCAGAGGGGTCTTTGGTATATACCACAGTACATGTGGGGTCCAAGAGGCACATTAATCTGCAGGATAAAGGATATGTTTTTAGTCAGTGGTATAGTCCTATCTTCCCATGGAATAATGCAAGTGATAAAGGTAAACATAAGCTTGTATATCATCATGGATGTACAATCTGGAGTCTCTGCATGAAACTTGCTCAATTGAATAGCTCTTGCATTACTGTTGCAATAATTGCTTTAGAGGAATCCTTTCCCATGTAAATATCATTAAGATGGCAGATATACTAATATCAGTTTTAATTTCTGTTTAAATTGCCAAATACAGCGAAAAAACTGGTAATTGCTTGTATCCGATTTGTAAAACACTTGCTGTTCTGCAGATTGTAGCCACTGGAGTTTGCCACACTGATGCCCATGGACTACATTGTACTGCTGAACCTGCAGACAAAGACAGCATATCTTTACCTGGTTTGAATCCAGGGACTTTCCCAATGATCCTGGGCCATGAAGGAGTAGGAATTGTGGAAAGCATTGGAGAAGATGTAACTAATGTTAAACCAGGTATGAAACCCCTTAATCTTTTGTTTGTTTTATTGGTAACATTAAATACTCCAAGCACACAAATTACACTCAACTATCACTTACAGAAGCTGCTAGAGGTACCATTTTTATTAATTTTCTTGTGTGCATGCTGTTGCACTTAGATGAGGAAATGTGGGTGGGGGATTCCAAAGATCAAGTCGATGGTACTGCAGTGGTGCTAGAAGGAGATGGTGGCTGCCTCTTCTCTCACCACCACAGTATAGCTGTGAGATTAAGTATACCATCTCCAAAAGTTAAAGTCCTACCTGCAGAAAGTGCTGCTGTTCTTACTGAACTCTCCATTAACCCCTTGTCTGGGAACACTAATTTTAAGAGTAGCAAAAAAAGTGGTAAGCAGTTGGCAGAGAAGCTGTGGAAAAGGGATGGCATGGGTGGCTTCAGTGAATTCATAACTGTAGCCTCTGTAGTTCACTGAGTGGATTGATAGTTTATTCCCCTAGAAATGGCAAGTGTAGAGGAAGATTGGACCAAGGATGGATGCAGCAGCACAGCAGGGGCTGTAGTCAGTAGAGTTGCTGGTCAAAGCCAGTTTCCAGTCATTGAACAGGATAAATGGATCTTTAAATTTTGAGCAGGGAGTACAGCTGCTTCCTCACAGATGATGGAATCTGAGTTTGGGTTTTCATCCCTAGGAGTACTGTGCATGCATGCTCTTCTTTTTTTTTCCCATAATAATTTTTTATTGATATATATTTTCAAAATACAATAAAATCACACACATAATTCACTACTATTACTATCAAAACTATATACAATATCTACATGAAATGCTTCCATATAAAAATCGTCATTATTCCAAAAAAGAAGACACCAGGGAAAAAAAAACAAAGCCACAACATTTGTAGAAGTACTTTGCGTCCATACATATCATACATATTTTCAAAACCTTGTTTCCTCCACATATACATCCAAACTTTAATATATTCCTAATAACAGTATTATGCTAATATAATGTTAAAAACCTTTTCCCATATTTTCAGGTTGTTAATATTTTTGTTACTTTGCTTCAGGAGTAATTTATGTGCTAATATATGCTTTATAGCCACAAGCTTGAAATTATCCCATGATGTCTTATCTGGTTCTAACCAATTTGTAGCTATATATAACTTCATCAGCAAAAAAATATTCATACATATTATAGTTTGTGACCTAGAGAGCTCTCTTGGAGGAACATGTAGAATCATAAATTCCCATGATAACGTTGAACTTTGATAACCCATATTTTGTAGTTGTGTTCTAAGAGAGTTCCAAAGTTTATATATACACTTGCAGCTCCAGAACATATGAAGAAGATCCGCCATTTGATTTGTGCAATATGGACAAGTTGGAGAATTCCTAGGATTAAATTTATGTAACCCAAGACGAGTATAATAAGCATTATTCCAAATCATCAACTGCGTATACATCAACTTTTGAAAGGAGACCAATTTTATTGTTAAATCAATTGCTTTTAATACCTGATTATCTGCTACTGTCATTTTGTTTACCCAATACCCTGACAACAGAATTTTATCCTGGAATTTTAAATCTTTAGTTAATTTATTTGTTGTTGTTATAAATTTGACCTCCTGTTGGAGAGCCTGCCACAATTCAGAGCATTTATCCACAATTCCAACTACCGGTTTAAAGTTTTCAAAATGACTCAGAGCAAGTTCTTTGATTTGTCTCATGACAACCATATAACTCTTAGGAATATTCAATTCCTGCCTAACTTGTGAAGCCGGTAAATGAAATTTATTAAAAACATCAATCAGAGTCAAATTAACTATTAATGGGAATTTACTAAGATCAATCAACTGATTATTTAGTTTAAAATTGGGATTCCTATGGAAAGGCTGAAAAACCATCATATATTGCAACAAGTCTACTGATTGGAATAAATTTTGCAAAGATGACACATATGTTTTTAAGTGGTCCATAATCCCATACTTTATCAAACTAGTTTTATCCAAAAAGGGTAAAGCTTTAGGATTTATGTTCCAATCTAGAATATGCTTGTAATTCAAGACCACCCAGGTTGGTATCCACTTTGTACTAATTGCCTCGTAATTAGCAATTCTTAAACACCTGTTGGCGTTCACAATTAAATAGTATACTTCAAAATTCGGTAACTCAAGTCCTCCTCTACTCTTCGGGGTCATTAATTTCTCATACAATATTCTAGTTTTCTTTGGCTCCCAAATAAATTTAGCTAGATCTTTATGAATTTGTTTAAAAACTGTCTTTGTAATTGATACTTGAGCAGACCTAAAAATATATAACATTCGTGGTAATATATTCATTTTCACTATTGATACTTTTGCCAATACCGGTAGTCTTAAATTCCTCCATCTGCCACAATCAGCTACTATTAGTTCCCATACTTGTTTAATATTATTACTATAAAAGTCCTTATTATCTGTAGAGAAGCTAATACCCAAATATTTGATATTTTCTTTACATGATATCTTCCCCAACAGGGACATTAATGAAAAAGGTTTAGGGGTTCTTAACGGGGAAATACTAGTTTTCTCCAAATTAATTTTGTAATTAGAGACTTCTGAAAATTCATTTATAACATTTAATATCTTTTCACTATCAGAAATTGGGGTTGTACAATAAATAATAAGATCATCAGCAAATGCCGACATTACTAATTTATTCCTATAAAGTATTGGTGCATTATGATACAAATTTTGCTTAATATATAAAAATAGAGGTTCTAAATAAAGGTTAAACAATAAGGGGGACAAAGGGCAATCCTGCCGTGTACCATTTTTAATCTGTATTCTTTCAGAATAACTCCTATTAATATATAACGTAGTATACGGATTACTATATAATATTTGTAGTATCTGAATAAATTCCTGTGGCATATTGAAATAAGGCAACACATCAAACAAAAAGTTTATATCCACTCTATCAAATGTTTTCTGAGCATCTATTATAAGGGCATAAATATTAGAGTTGTTTTGTTTAGCATACATCATCATATTATGTAGTGTAAGTGTGTTATCACTAGTTTGTCTAGTTGCCATAAATCCAGCCTGTTCCTTAGAAATTAAATAGATCATAATCTTTTTTAATCTACATGCTATAATGGTAGTGAGAATTTTCATATCCACATTTATTAATGCTATTGGCCTGTAATTATCCGGACTTTGGGGGTCTGAATTAGCTTTATGTATAAAGATTGTTTTTGACGCATTAAGGTGAGGGTCACTAATTTTATTTCTGATTATGTAGTTAAATACATGAGACAATATTTTACCAAAACTATCAGCAAACTCTTTATAAAATTCAACTGTCAAACCATCAGGACCTGGTGACTTATGTACTTTCATATGTTGAATTACATATACTATTTCCTCTGAAGATATAAGTTTAATCAGATCACCTTGCAGACTCTCTTCTAATTTTGGAAAATTAATTTTTTGCAAGAATCTTTTATTCTGTTTATGTATAGACCTATCAATTTGACCCTCATAAACCTTGGTATAGATTTTTTCGAAAATATCAATAATATCCTCAGTTTTAGAATACACTGTGTCATTGCATTGTATTTCCGAAATATGTACTGCTGTTTTCGATTGATTTATAATCCTTGCCAATGCTTTTGATGGTATTTGAACATTATTGGCATATTTCACTAAACACCTATGCTCCTGAAGTGTTACTCTACTATTATGCAGCAAGAAGAGATCCCTTTGACATTTCATCATTTCCTTCTCTGTTTGAGCATTAAAATTCTGAATCAGTTCTTTCTCGAGTAGCTTCACTTTTGTTTCTAATTTTTGAATATCATTGTTTTGCCTTTTCTTATAATATGAGGCTTTTTGCAAATAAAATCCTCTAATTTGAGATTTAGCTGCTGCCCATTCAATATCAGGAGTATGTTCCTGAAGCTTCATCCTATCTGTTAAACCTTTCAGATATTTTACAATTCCGTCTATTATATCCTTTTTATTTAACAGATTCGGATTAAGTGACCACTTATAACCTCTATGCATTCTTGTATCTTTTAAATCTTTAGAAAACCTTAACAAAATTTTTGAGTGATCCGATAGATATCGAGTATGTATAACCACTACTGGTTCCAAATTAATTGATGCTTTGGATATCAAGAAAAAAAATCTATCCTAGACCACATTTTGTGGCATGGTGAATAGAAGGTATACTTAATTGCATTATTAATATTATGTGCATAACAAAAGGGGTCATATAATTGAAAATCATCCTTGAAGTCATTTAATGCTATCCCGGCCTGCTTATTAAATGCTCTTTGTGGACAAGACCTATCCAACTTTGGATTTTGATAGGTATTCCAATCCCCACCCACAATAAAATAATAACCATCATACTGTGTTAAGATTGGATATAATGATGTTATGAAACTTTGTTGGTCATTACATGGTGCATATATATTCAAAAGGAAACGAGGTTTATCAAACGCATTATCCGATAAAATAACATAACACCATCGCCCATTTTGATCCACTTTCGAGTCTAAAATCTTGTCTTTGTATTGAGTTTTAATAATTATAGCTACTCCAGCACTGTTTGTCTTACCTTCTGATGCCACTACCGCTCTTACCCAGTTCTTTTTCCTAATATCATCCCACTGATCATTTAACAAGTGTGTTTCTTGTAAAAATGCAAACAGTGTTTTGTCCTGTAGCAATATGTGTAGTAACAGCTTCCTCTTCTTCAAGTTCTGGAGCCCTTTAAAGTTCCATGAGTCTAATTCCCACATTGACAGGTCTAATTATCCAATAATAGTATAAAAGGGAAATTATCCAATGGATATGTATTAATTGCATACTAAACATAATCTGGAAGCATTTCCTACATTCCGTCCCCAGCCAGTGCCTACCCACTTTACCCCTGAACCAGGACTTATATAGGTCTGGTTTGTAAAAAAACACGAACAAGGTTAGAAACACAAACATATTTAAAAGCTTCATGTAATAAAACTTAAAACATTTCCTAAACTTACAACCTATATATTCTAACTTAGCTACTACAAAGTCTAAACTAAACATTCCCTAACAAACACTGCTATTGCTCTACAGCTTATGTTCCAACTATTAATTAAGCAAATCTCTATTATAAGGTATTATTACCATTTAAAGAAAAAAATTTAATATATTAACTAGCTACTTATACCTACCCCAAATACCTCTTTTGGTACAATCATTATTTATATACCACTTTTATTGAGAGAGAGAAAGAAAGAAAAAAGAAAACAAAAAAAAAAAAAACACAGACAGAAAAAAATAAATGCATCCCACATTATAATTCTGCTCCATACACAGTGCCTGCAACTACCAATTATCAAAGTTTTGCAATTGCATGCTTTAGTTCCCAATTATACTGACATTAGTTGTCTGATTAACACCACCCAATAGCCACTATTTACCTATTTATATTCATATATATAGTGTTATACCTTGCACCCACTGCAGATATTGTAAAAATATAATTTGGTTCAACACTATAAGCATAAGGAAAAAAAAACAGGAAAAACAGATGTTATTATATGCTTCACGTACATATTCTAATGTTATTTACTTGTTAAAAAAAACATTAACACATTATGTCAGTTCTTTTCAGCTTCTCAAACCAGGAAACCATCAGTAATACTCGCGACGGGGGACCGCTTTCGCAGCCGGACCACAGGAAGTGTTACATCGAAATCCACACTCTCAGCTGCATTCAAGAGATTTCCTGTTTACCACTCAACGAAAAAAGTTCGTAGAGGTCATAAAAATTCGGAAAACGGACAGCAGACCCTCGGATTATCACAAACAAATAGTTTTATTGCTTTTACAGAGGCCTAAACGACTTAAGCAGGGAACAAAGGATTACCTAAGCCTCGAAGTATAATAGATATTGGATCTGACCTCAGGAGCATGCCAGTCTCAATGGAAGTTTCTTTCAGCCCTCTGATGCAGGTAAAACTTTAAAAACCTTCAGAAACACTCCCTTTGCCTCGTTTTTAGTAGAAACAGAATATTTAATCCCATCCACCATAAATGTAAGCACATTAGGATATTTCATCTGGAATTTAATTTGCTTGTCAATCAGAAATTTACAGTATGCAGATAAAGACTGCCTAGCTTGCCTTACTTGCAGTGGTAAATCCTGAGCCAGAAATATTTTACTATTTTTCCACATAACAAAGCCACCATTCTTTTTTGCAGTAAAAAGTATTTTGCTAACATCTTGAAAGTTCAATATCTTAGCATATACAGGTCTAGGCATATTAGAAGCTTGTACCTCTCTCAGTGCTCTGTGTGCCCTTTCAATAACAATTTGTTTCACTCCATCAGCATCATTTAACAAAACTTCAAGTATTTGTGTTATAGTTGGTATCAACTCTGCATACTGAATGTTTTCTGGGATCTCTCTAATAATAATATTATTTCTTCTAGACCTCGCTTCTAAATCAATAAGTTTGCTTTGCATGGCTTGTAACTCCACATCATGTACCTTTGTTTTCTTCTCCAGCAAGTCTATTTTGTCCTCGGTTTCTGAAATTCTAGCCTCTGTTTTGTCCATTCTCTGCAGCAACTGATTACATAAAACTCCAAAAGTTTGTATTTGAGCAGTCAGGTCCTTTAAAGCTTCTTGTATAGGCAATAAAGCATGTTTGATATCGTCCATGTTCAGTGGCTGATCAGTTTTAGATCTAGTCTCTGGTTTCTGTTGTTCCTGCTGTCTAGTAATTCTTTGTTTTTTCACACTCCCATCCTTTACTGGTGACTGTAATTCTGACAGCTTTGTTTTGGTAGTAGTTGTTTCCATGCTTTTTCCTTCTTGTGATATTTTCCTTTCCCCAAGCTGACAGGTAAAATGAAGAATGCAGACAGTCCTTTGTTTATTTCTCACTTCAGAGCTAGCTAATCACTTGGAATCTTGATAGATAAAGACTTTTTTTTTCCACTTTTTTTCCTGGTTATAGATTAGTTAAGTGTAGATGCATCTTTTTTTACTTTAATTTGATGTTCAAACCTCTTGGTATCGACTCAGGTTACAGATTTTTCTTAGGTTTATTGAGGAGCTGCAGGTCAGCAGTGTTTACAGAATGGCAGCCATCTTTGAATGCATGCATGCTCTTCTATGCTGAAAAATATGAGCATCTTGGGAGGACTCCCATGGGCACCTCCCACAGCTGGTAATTCCTACAGGAAGGGACATTTTAACAGGCATATTGCTTTTGGAATGTCTGACCAACAGGATAAGGTGGGTCTGTCACAGGCAAATGTGTAAACTAACCTGGAAACTGAACTTGGGGGGTAATCCCTGTACTTTACAGAAATCAGTGTCCACTCAGTGGTCCTAAAAATTGCATTTTTAACATTTGACTGTGGCACATTGAAGAGACATGCTGCAGGAGAAAATGGCACTGCTCAAGAACAGCTACATAGTGCATCCAGTTTCTAGCTTTTTCCAGCCCCCTGGTATAAAACTTTCAGCTTGTACCTACTCAGCACAGACTCCACGTGGGCCAGCAGAGTAATCCAGGCTGCAGAGAGCTGAATAAGCGACTTTTCTTGATACTAAGTATATTTTTTGTTGCTTTCCACATCTGAATACCTAGCAACTGTATTTCGCCTGCCATTCTGTTACATTGAAGCTGTTTTTACTGCATTTAACTTAATATTGCACTTGGAATCTTTGTTTGTTACTATTTGACTGTATTTGTAGCAAATTCGTCTGTGTAAGCTGTAGTAGCTGATTCATAGCATTTATAAGTGTTTGCTGTACCTGTTTCTGCCTGTTTTGTGAAAAAAAAGAAGAAAAAAAATCTCTTGTTTTTCCTGCTTTACTAGTTTAGTCCAGTTTCAGAGTTGCTGATTCCTGGGCTTTGGTTGTAGTTCCTGTGTACTGTTTCCTTGCCTTATTTGGGGGAAGGGAAGCTACCTTGCTTCCCTGCTTTACTAGTTTAGTCCAGTTTCAGAGTTGCTGATTCCTGGGCTTTGGTTGTAGTTCCTGTGTACTGTTTCCTTGCCTTATTTGAGGGAAGGGAAGCTACCTTGCTTACCAGTGGGAGTGGGAAGCATTGAGCTGCCTTTTTGTCCAGTTTTGTGAGGTTTTAGCCAGTAACTAGTAGTTTATTGGTCGTTTTGGGCCAGTTTCTAGCTTTTTCCAGCCCCCTGGTATAAAACTTTCAGCTTGTACCTACTCAGCACAGACTCCACGTGGGCCAGCAGAGTAATCCAGGCTGCAGAGAGCTGAATAAGCGACTTTTCTTGATACTAAGTATATTTTTTGTTGCTTTCCACATCTGAATACCTAGCAACTGTATTTCGCCTGCCTTTCTGTTACATTGAAGCTGTTTTACTGCATTTAACTTAATATTGCACTTGGAATCCTTGTTTGTTACTATTTGACTGTATTTGTAGCAAATTCTTCTGTGTAAGCTGTAGTAGCTGATTCATAGCATTTATAAGTGTTTGCTGTACCTGTTTCTGCCTGTTTTGTGAAAAAAGAAAAAAAGAAAAAAAATCTCTTGTTTTTCCTGCTTTACTAGTTTAGTCCAGTTTCAGAGTTGCTGATTCCTGGGCTTTGGTTGTAGTTCCTGTGTACTGTTTCCTTGCCTTATTTGGGGAAGTGAAGCTACCTTGCTTTCCTGCTTTACTAGTTTAGTCCAGTTTCAGAGTTGCTGATTCCTGGGCTTTGGTTGTAGTTCCTGTGTACTGTTTCCTTGCCTTATTTAGGGGAAGGGAAGCTACCTTGCTTACCAGTGGGAGTGGGAAGCATTGAGCTGCCTTTTGTCCAGTTTTGTGAGGTTTCAGCCAGTAACTAGTAGTTTATTGGTCGTTTTGGGCCAGTTTCTAGCTTTTTCCAGCCCCTGGTATAAATCGCTTAAACGCTAGCGATTTAGAGCGATTTAGCTGAGCTGCCACTGTTGCACACTAGGGCAGTGCCGGTTAAGCAGGTTTAAACTATTCGGCTACCTAAAGTCCACTCTTCAAATTTTCCCTTAAAACTACCTTCCTCGAACTATACTACTGATCAAATCAGCGTATCCTATAACTAAAAGATCAACTCTACTTGACTCCAAGTAGACTATTCTCTATCTATTAAACCTAGCACTTGCTCCTACAGTACTTATTACCTTGATATGGCACTCTTGTCATAGATAGTACCCCAAAAAGGCAACCCCCCATTTCTCGGTCACCCACGTCCCCCGGAATCTTTTTTAAAGTTTTTCGTCTACCCTTCTAGCATGTCGAGGGATCAGTTGCTAGTGTCCTCTCCTGCTCAGCTGGTGAACCTGGGAATATTGAGGCAATGTTTCAATTGCCTCATGTACACAGACAACCCTTTCCTCCTCCCACAAAACACAAATACATGCGAGAGATGCAACTATACGGCCAAACTGGAGGCTGAGCTCTCTCAACATAGGACTGGCAAGACCAGTCAGGAGGAGAAGGTTACCACACACACTATAGACCCAGTCTCACATAGTACCATTACAACCTCAAATCATACACATAAACACACAAAGACATACTCGGAGGCTCTGATCAAAAATCTACCAAAACAGCAGAGGCCACCAAAGCAGACACCCAAACAACCACCACCTCAGAACACAACACCCGCAACACATAGACCTCACAGTCAGAGTGTCAAACAGTCACAGCCCTTAAGGCCAAACACAATGCCAGACACACTAGTCATTGGTGACTCCATAGTCAGACACACTGATGTCCCGCCACCAGACTGAGTAAGGAGAAGGTCACAGTAAGCTGCCTGTCGGGCGCTAGAATCCGCCACATAACGCAAGCACTCAGGTCTCTCAACAGCAGGTACAAATATGACTCAGTCATTGTCCACGCTGGTGTAAACAACCTGAGACGCACCTCCTTGGACTACATGAAAAGAGACATTGAGGAGCTCTCTGATTATGTAGCCCAGGCAGGTATGACCCTGACCTTGAGCAGTATCCTACCTTCACCAAGAATGATGCCACAATACAGAGATAAGATGATCAGCTTTAACAATTGGCTTAAACACTGGTGTCATTCAAAGGGGATCCAGTATCTGTCTGCCTGGGATGACATGCTGGACAAGCCACGCTGCTTCAAGGGACGGCTTGCACCTGTCACCCCTGGGATTCCGGATATTGGCAAAGGCTCTTGCCACCCCCATAGTGTCTTTTTAGGCAAGGCTCAAATTCTAAACCTACCACCCTAGAACACAAAAAGGAAAAAACTAAGGGTAATGCTGCTCAATGCCAGAAGTCTAAATCTCAAAATGCACGCACTCGAGGCCCTTCTCAGTATGGAGAACATCGATGTCTGTGCTGTGACAGAAACCTGGTTCAAGGCTCCTGAGAGCACCCCAGCTATCAGGTTTTACCTCATATCATGCGTCCGCCCCAAAATCCGGACAATACCAAGAAAGGAGGGGGTATCCATATTCATCAAGGACACCCACACCTCAAGACTGGTGGCAACGCACGATGCATCGGAGACCATCCAGGTGCAATTAACCATAGGCAAGACTGCTCTGCAAATTGTAGCATGTTACAGGCCACCCTCACAAACTCAGGAAACTCACATGGCCTTCCTGAAAACACTAGAGGGATAAATGTATCACCAAACACCATCATACTAGGTGACTTCAATTACCCTAATATAGACTGGGAACACTACTTAAGCCCAAACACCCTAGCCCAAAAGTTCCTGGAATTCATAAACTCAAATGCCATGGAACAACTAGTCACCATCCCCACAAGAGGAGATAACATACTTGATCTCATCATCACGAACATGGGAGCACAATGTTCAACACCGAAGTATACCCCTCACTGGTGAGATCAGATCACAAACTAATCTCGCTGGAGGTCCTCATCCCACCCCACCTGAAATAAAAGACCACAGTAAAGAACTACACAAAAACCGACATCACACTTCTAAAGACTAGTGTGGACTCCTTTCAGGCCCCGAGCCGGAAAACAATACTCAAGCCGCTGAATCACTTACAAACGCCTTCTACCAGCACCTGCAGGACTGCATGGATAAGGCAATCCCAAGCAAAACAAAGACTCTTTGTACCAAAGGCAAGCGTCCAGTCTGGTGGACCCCAGCCATAAACAAACTCTACAACAAAAGGAGGAAGCTACTACAAGATAGAGCAAAATCCTTAAAAGGTAAGACACCCTTGATCACTATAAGTAAAAACTAAGAGCTCTCATAAAATCATCCAAAGCAAATTTCGAGAGAAAAATAGCTAAAGACTCAAAAGACAATCATAAGGCCTTCTTTAGCTATGTTAGAAACCTAGGAGGAAACTCCCAGATATGCTCAGAACTAGTTCAAAATGATGTGAAGATTACTGATCCTACAGACATTGCCAACATACTGGCTGACAGGTTCAGTGCAAACTTCTCCCTCCCCCAAAAGGAGAGATATCTATACCAAATGAGTGCAGCCCCCAAACATCTCCAGCGCCCAAGTGAGAACTGCTCTCTCCAAAGCAAAAACACAGCATCCATGGGACCCGATGGTGTCCCCGGCTGTGTGCTCCACGAACTCAATGAGGAATTAAACCCACAGCTAGGACAGCTGTTTAATCAAAGTCTTACCTCTGGATACGCACCCAGGAGTGGCGCACTGCAACTGTGGTCCCACTTCACAAAGGCGGTGCCTCCACAGACCCTGGAAATTACCGCCCATTAGCTTGACAAGCCTTATCTGCAAAGCCATGGAGAGGATCATAATGGACCTCATAAATAAAGACATAGGGAATTTGCAGACTTTGGATCCAACCCAGTTTGGCTTTGTCAAAGGCAGATCATGCCTTTTAAACTTGGTTGACTTTTTCAAACAGTCACCAAAGCCATTGATGAGGGAAAGGCAGTCCATACAGCCTACCTCGATCTGGCTAAGGCCTTCGATACAATACCCCACTCGGGTATCATTGAAAAACTCATCAGCTTAAATGTTAACCCATACATCACAAGATGGGTTGCAAACTGGCTGAGTGACAGAACCCACAGGGTCAGAGTTGCTGGTGCCATGTCAGACTCAAAGCCTGTCACAAGTGGTGTCCCACAGGGCTCAGTCCTGGGCCCACTCTTGTTTGGCATCTACTTTTCCAAGTACAAGCAAACACAGGAGGGTTATGGCTGACAAAGTTTGCAGATGACTGCAAACTGGGCCATAGTAGAAAACACATCTGACACAGATATCCTTCAGAAGGGTCTCACAGAAACGGATAACTGGTGCCAGAGCCACGGCCTAAAGTTAAATGCCAAAATGCATAGTCATACCCTTCGGGAAAAACAAGGTTACCCCTAGCTACCAAATAGGTGGCAATCCACTGAGCACAGAAGAAGTTATCAGGGACCTGGGGACCCAGGTTGATAGTAGTCTGTCATTCGACACCCATGTAGCTAAAGTAGTTAGGAAGTCCTTCTACATTGCCCACCTTATCATGAAGGGATTCTCATCTAGATCAAGGGAGGTCATAGTCTCCCTTTACTCATCACTCATCAGACCAATGATTGAGTACAATGCCCCATTCGAATGTATCTGACCCGACACTTGCAGCAGCTGGAGAGGCCACAAAAGTTCCTCACCAAAAGGATAAAGGGTCTCAAAATCTGTCCTATGCTGCCCGACTGAAAGAACTCCAGCTCTATTCAGTCGCCACGCTTGCTCAGAGGTGACCTTTGCCTAACATACAAGGCCATGTCAAACCCAGATTTGATGAATATGCTTCACCTCAAAAATCTAGATCCATCAGAGCCACAAGGGCGGGAGACTTAAACCTCGACACGGCTATTAATAGGACGTGCTGGAGAGATAGATTCATCACCCAAAGACTCCCTATGCTGTGGAACAAAATCCCGGTACATGTGAGGCAGAGCACCTCGCTGGCCTTGTTCAAGAGAAATCTTGACCAATGGATGGGAGATCGCAGATATACCCCAGGAATTACCTCAGTGTCACTGCTCGACAGAGGCACAGCAAAATAATGGGTATAGATCCCCATACTAAAGGGGTGGCGTAAGCCACAAAACAATGGGCTAGGCTTATAAATGCCCTCGGGCAGATAGCCTAGTATGAACCTATGAACCTATGAACCTATGAACATTGCACTGCAACATACGCATATTAAGGTATTTGCACTTTGTAGTCTTTTGTGGACTTGCACCAAATACTAATTCCCATATGAGAATGGAGTAGGTGTGTATGGGGATTGTACAGAATTAGGCATGAGTCCTGAGAAGGATAAGAATCTTTATCAAAGTAATCTTCCAGCTGGACACCTTTGAAGGTGTCAAGACTCCTAACCAGGTCTTAAGCCTGTACTATAGGTATAAACTGTAAAATGCTATTCCACACCAAAAGAGCTAGACCATTCAGTGCACGGCTATCCCAAGTTGCCCAACAGTCTGAAGGATTCCAAGGCCAAAACACTAAGTACTTCTGTGAACACTTTCCACCATGTCATGATTTAAACTATATTTTCAGCAAGGATAGAAACTGGCTGTAATGTGACTGGGGGTGATAATATAAGCCAAGTATCCAATTCCCCTTTACCTTCGGAGCACAGAGCCAAGAACTAGAATCTGCATAAATTATTTTATCCAAACTGTGTAATTGTACAGTGCCTGGATGCACTTGCATAGACTGACAGAAGTATCCTTTGTATAAGTCTAATCTTCTGTTGGATAATGGCAATGAAATGAAACCACACAGCTAGCCTAAAATACTGTCAACAGCAGTTGTGGTATCATCGTATTAGAATATACCCTTCATCTTGTTGCCATTTAACTACTATACTCTAGTATCTGAACCAAACAGTGCTCAGTATGGGTTCTGTTTTGGCTATGCACTGAGCCTAGCTAGAGAAGTCTCCACTGTGTTCCAATAACATTATCATAATTCTGTGATGCCTTTTAGGCTTGTTTTACTTGAGTACATCAGAAATGTAATGGATACAAAGAAGCAGTAAACTTTGTGTCATCCACTTGTTTACATTCCTTGCAGCCGAATAGTTTAGGACTTCTGTGTGGATGAGGTATTGGCTAGATGACTAAAATTCAATGAGAAAGGAGAATTGCACTATAAATTTAAAATATAAAGGGAGTAGACTCTGACTAATCTGGCACCTATAAGACTAAATTGTAGGTGAGCCTTTGCTCCAAGCTAAACACTTAAAGGTATTTACAAGATGTAGAGGGTAGGGCTTTCAGTAACTGGGATGTGAGAATTTTAAACTTGGCACAAAAGTCAGTTGCCAGTTAATGGTTGGGTAGACCAGTGGCCCTTACAGGAAGTAAAGTGGGACTAGAGGTGAAGACATTGACTTGCTAACTGAGTTGAAATGTGATAGACATATACAAGTACACTTTTACGGGTCAAAACCCTTGGTATAAAGGTAAAGGATGCAACACTGAATTATAGTATCACTTGTCACCTGTTCTGTAATTGGCCTTTGTGCTACCATATGTTAAGTAAATTGACTACAGAAAGTAAGTTTTAGCTAGACAGCTATTATACAGAAATACATCTTGATAAAGTTTTTACAGGTATAAAGACATGCCTCTCTACCTCTTTACAGCAAGAAATCTGGGCAAAGCCATAAGTTGGGGCGGTGAGTCCTCAAAATAGGGACACTTTAAATATTGCAAACATAGAATAGGTTTTTGAATTGTGCTCTCCAGAAAATTACGGTCAACAGAAAGCCAAAGCCTAAGAATAAGGCCTGTTATTAAATTGACTTGAATCCTCAATGATCTATCAGATTTACTAGAAAGCCTCAATTCTGAGACCAACTTGTGGTCTTACAACTGTTAGCCTTTGATCCACATCTCCCCTCCTACAATATGCAACATGTCTATATACCAAAGTTGACTAAGTCACTCAACAGATGCCTTAGTATTTCAGAAAGTTGGGGTGGTACAAATGCATACCACCAAAGTGCTTAACTTGCATAATCTAGAGCTCAATTTTGAGATTTTGCCACAGTGTGGTGCTGTTAAGGCTCTACATATAGAAGTGCTTGATAAAATAATGCCCGTAAACTTGTCCTTATTCAGATTTTACTTTCTACACTACAAGACGTCTGCTCAATAGGACAACAGCATAGTTAACATCAAGCCAGTAACTTATGGAACTTAACTTGTGGAACTTGGATATAAAGAATTGAAATGGCTGGGAGTAAGTCTCATCTACTGGCTTTTTTACAGGTGATGCTGTTATTCCCCTCTGGTTGCCACAGTGCAGTGAATGCAAGTTCTGTGTAAATCCAGACAGTAACATGTGCACGAAGCTCAGGTAATTTGGGCATTCAACTGAACTGCTTTTTTTCTGCTGATGCATTTAATCATGTATAACATTCAGGATGATGCCATCCTGCTCCAAAGGCCTTTAGGGATAAAATGACACCTTCACTTTATTAAATAGGACTAGATCTAACTGGGGTACAATGAGGGTTGTAAATGCCTCAGCTGTCCTCAATTGTGGATCAGTTCCACAGGGTGGAGTGGCTGTAGTAAAATATCATGGATCAGGGGACAAGCAATTTGTTTCAAGTACTGACTGAATGATGCTAATTTCATTAAAATGAATTGGAGTCTTGACCTTGGGAAAAAGTGTATTTTTTCACTGTTGAAGCAAAGGGTAAAACTCTCTCCATTGTGGAGCCCAGCACTACTTGGAAGGGTAACTTTGCTTGAATACAAGTTTGACTTGTAACTAACTTGGGGTGGTATACAAATCCCTTATGCATGCATCCATTGCAATATAGCTTCAAAGCAAACACTTGGCTGCATCAGTAACTTTATAAGCCATTTCAGCACAACTCTTACATTAATTTTTGCTCTGTCCCTGACTGTCCTCTGATAAGAGGAATAGTGATGATTCCACGTGTTAGAACTTTTAATCATACCAAAAAAATGCATGGTGATGTAAAACTTGTTTCAAGATAATTGGTGTAATAAATGCTCACAGTTTTTACTACAATTTACATTTTGTCTTCCACTACACTTTTGGCTTTGTCCCTGATTTCCTGAGCAAGAATCCCCAGCATATACAGCTTGCTGGCTGGCAGATTTGTTTGCTTTTTGAACAAGCATGACTGCTGGTCAGACTGAATTAGAACTGTTAAATGAAAAGTTAACCAAGCCTTTTGGGTCTGAATTGCAACTGTACTAGGTGAACATCTGACACTGAGCTTCCTAGGGCATGCCTTTACCTCCAAACAAATGAAGAAAAATGGTTTCTAGATGCATGTCTTCCTACAAGAAATGCAGATGGGCACATGGGGTATAAACCGTGGAGCCATTGTAAACTTTCCATGTTTTTGTAATGCATGTAAGAGCTGTATATTCCAATAAATTACAGAAAGGCGATGTCTGCCAGTACTGTGGAATGTGCAGGAGAGCACAATTAATTTCTCTGTATGCATTCCCCCACCCTTCTAGCTAAATAACCTTAGACCATGAAGGGGCACAGTACCACTTTTTCTTTGGACATGCAGTGGTTCACTGAGACTTTCAACCTGATGTGCCTGTAAATATGTGAAGCCCTGTTTCACTTGAGACAAGAGACTTTGCTTTGAACTCTGCAGATGAGCTTTGCTCTGGCACAGATGAGGGATAACTAGCTGGTTAAGACTGATGGGCTGGAACAGTCATCTCTAAAGAGTTTAGAATTGGCAATGCCATATTTGAACACTGTATCAAATGAGTGGCCATGCAGCTCCACAGAGGAGAAGATATCCAGTCTTTCGGAAATAATACAGCAAAATGGCTCCTGGGCTTGGAGTGAAGCCTTGGGCATAGTGCTTGCACCCTTAGACATAAGACAGTATGATGCAGTTATGACATTCCTGATGGGAGTTAGCAAGGCTGCAGTTTGACCCTACTACCTGGCCTGAATGTCTAACCTCTACCTGTTCCTCCTTGGTAGGAAGGCAGTGACCTTGGTAAACACTCTGCATGATATGACTACCTGTGTCCAGAGTAAGGAACCAGAACAAGAAGGATGGCTATATTTCTAACTTGTCCATTCTGTTGGAAATCTAGTAACTATTCCAGTATCTGTCCACATGTGGACTTGAGCTGCTTGGATATGCATACTTGCAACTTTGTATATTAAGCTTGAACCATCCATGTATCACTCACATATGTATATTGTTGATACTAGTTTAAAAACAGATACCTGGTTCAGTGTTATGTTCATAGATCAGTACTAGGCTCACTGCTCTTGAGGGCCATCATAAGTCTAGCCAATTACCCCAGGTGAGAATGAGAAGCTTTACCTTGACCATACGGTAACCTTAACTAATGCCAGCCTCCCAAATTGTCTCCCAGAAGTGGGATTTGAACCCCCATCTTGGTCTGGAGATCAGAATTCCCATAAGCCACTGCAGTTTAACCTTTGAGTCTGTCACCTTACACCACTTGTCCATCCTGCCATTTGTGGTTCTAGAGGGTATTATATAAACCAGGGTAGTGTTATAAAGGGGGCAAGTCTTATAACAGCCAAAGATTAAGCAACATGTTATGATTAAAATATCAATGAATACTGACATCTTGGTTGAGTTGCATGATCTAAAAGTAGAAATGCTGCAAATGTTCAAACTGCTTAAATGGACTGCTGGTGCCCTGCCACTTAAAGTGTACAACATACTCTCAACATCTTGGAGCAAGAAATCTGGACAAAGCTACAAATGGGGGGGACAAGCCAAACATAGGGTCCCTTTTTTAAATACTGCTCTTTCAAAATTGATAGAATAAAATTTTGCATTAGCATGAAGTGTTTAAAGGATATAAAGTCTGAATGTCTACCATTTTCTCACTTTAGTATACAATGATTTTGCTAGAAAACTACAATTTTGAGAATCAAAAATGAGTGCCATCTGGACAGCTGAGGTATGGTGCACAACGTTAGAGATGGAAGAAATGTCATCGGGGGCTGGTTACAAGAGCAGATATTGCATTTGGCACTACAGTAATTTGAAGACTCACTTGAAGTAAAGCTAACAGGAATTCCAGCAGCAAACAGTATTTCATTTCACTCATTTTAAATGAAGCTGGCTACTTGCAATGTGGCAAAGTGAGACCTTGCTACTTGCTATACAAATTCAGGGGTGTGCATTGCACTAAAGGGCTCAAACTGTTCCTCAGACTGTATCCCTAATACTTGCATTCATATTATATTCAGTGTCCTAAAATAGGAATGTAGTGCAGTATTAAGGTACTGATTCTAACATGGGATGCATCCTGGAATCTGTCAAGTACTTGTGGCAGTCTCTGTTCAGTGCATTTGATGGAATGATGGAGATCAACTTCAGTCCTTAAATAAGCCAAGTGGGTGTAGTTAAGTAGGTGGTTGCTTAAGCTAGGAATCTAGTAGTAAATGTCCTTTTACAAACAATAAGTAAACTACAGCAGAAAAATGTTAAGGTGTTCATGGAGTCTGTCCAGTTGACAACTGGGTGAGGTACTGGATGAGGGATCTCACAAGGTGGTGAGTGCTAATGCCAGAATTGAACAGTTAAGATTAAGCCTCTGACTTACTATCCGAAAAGCTGAATGATTTAGAGAACTAGGAAGTGAGTGCCTAAATTATTTAAATGTTTTGGATAGTAGTCAATGCACTAGTAGAATGGGCATAAAGGTGGTTGAGGACCAAAGATGTCTGGATAGCCAGATTTAGTGGCCAGCCCATCACATGCTCAGTGCTATTAAAACAGTGGCTGCCAGCAGATCTTTTGTAATGACAAACTCAATGGCAGTAGTAGTGATGCAGACCTTTTAACTGGATTCTTTAATTCTGAAGGGCCATGACTTTGGATTAGTAGTTTCTCCATCCTTCATACAGTGATACAAATGTGAGCTTCAAATGGACTATAAAGAAGGATGAGGAAAAAACTAAAGCTCATGAATTGCTCTCATCAATGGTGGGGTATACAGAGCAATGGTAGCAGGTGCACAGAAACCATTTGCAGTTTCCCTCATTATCTTACAAGAGGAGTTTGGTTGATAAACTGATTAGAACCTATGTTACAAAACAACCAAGTCGATGAACAAAAGTAACAGCCAGACTGTGATGAATAGATCCGTTTAATAAATTCTGGTACCTCGGCCTTCGCCTTCTCATGGAATAAATTTAATGCAAAATACAGTCACTTATAAATCATCCAAACATTTACATAATTAATTTACTTCAATAAATCAATGAAATAATTAATTTCTTAAAGCCACAAATGCTTCCTAACCCATAAAAACTTTTTTTAAACAACATACATTATTAAACATATCTTAAATGAAATATTTCTTAAATAAAATATTTGTATTGCACATATTATGATTTTATGATTTTATATTTCTAAATTCATCCCATTTGGAAATAGAGTGTTGTAATTTATAATAAATCTAGATTCCATTTCCAACAATCTGTTTTGGAAACCTATATTATTACCACCCATGTCATTTGGTTTACCCAAAACACTGAAAATTAACTCATCGGAAGATCCCCCATGCTGTTCACAAAAATGACTGGCCACCGGACTTTCAAGACTACTATTCCTGATATCACCCAAATGCTCAAGAATTCTAAGCTTAACTCTCCGTTTAGTTTGTCCAATATACCATTTCTGGGGTGCACAATTGCACCCTATGATATAAATCACCCCAGAAGAATTACAATTAAAGAATTCCGAAGCATTATATCTCACATTATTAATTCTTGTTCCATCAAAATTTCTAACTCTAGCACATACCTTGCATCTCCCACACTGGTAAGTCCCTACCTTTCTATTTCTTGTTATCCTACTTCTAATGTTCAATATTTCCTTTAAGTTCTGAAATCTTCCATAAGAAAAGGTTACTGCATTGGGAAACAATTTTCCTACCTTATCATCTCCGACAATGATAGGCCATAGTGACAACACTACCTTCCTTAAAATACTAGAAAAATCTGAAAATTTGTTGACAAAAAATATGCTGTCCTCGTATGCATTCCCTCTATTATGCATAAACTGGCCCCTGGTTTCTTCCAAATTAATAGTTGTTTTATATCCATGCCTTTTTCTCATTGGACCCCTCATTCCTAATTCATATTCAATCTGTTCTCTAGCTTGCTTTATCATGCTCTTAGAATAGCCTCTCGCATCAAGTTTTGCCTCAATTTTATTAAATTCAATGCTCATCCTATCCATTTCCGATGTATTTGTCACAATTCGCTTAAATTCTCCTAACGGTAGGGAATTTTTGAGATGAACACTATGCATACTAGATGCATGTAAAAAATTGTTAGCCACTGTAACCTTATGATATGGCTTATATTGCACTTTGTTATCAGACCCTACATAAAATTCTATATCCAAAAACTGAATCTTATGCCTGCCTATGTTGTAAGTGAAGTCCAGGCCACATGGATTATCTTTTACTTCAAGAATAAATTCCTCAAAATCACGTGGGTCCCCCCTGCATAAAAACAAGAGGTCATCAATAAATCTCTTGTATTTAACAACTTTACTCTGGAAAAAGTTCTTTGGATAAATAAATAAATTTTCAAAATGGGCCATAAATAAAATTGCATAAGAGGGAGCATACAGGGCCCCCATTGCTGTACCCTCTTTTTGTAAAAAATATTTGCCCTCAAACTCAAAACAATTGTGTGTTAAACAAAATTCCAACAAACTGGTAACATAACAAGTCCATGGTCCTTCCCCTAACATCTTGCTAACAGCTTCAAGTCCCCATACTTTATTGATGCTAGTGTATAATGATGTAACATCTACACTAGCCCAATAAAAATCGTGTTCCCAACCAGTTCCCCCTACATCCAAACTAACTTCCCTGGTGTTCTTCACATGTGCAGGAACCCTGGATAAGTGACTTTTTAACACTGAATCCAAAAAGATCCCTATATTTTGTAAGTAGGCACCCCTACCAGAAACAATAGGACGTCCTGGTGGATTCCACAAATTTTTGTGCAATTTTGGAATAATAAAGAACCTAGCGTTTTTGGGATTTTTAATATGTAACTTCCTAACATCCGTTACTGTAAAAATCCCAGGCGCTCACCTCTTTCCAATAGTTCAAGCAACATTAGATTGAATTCCTTAATAGGATTTGAGGTCAAGCATGTGTATGTATTGTCTTCCAATAACAAGCCTAAAGCTATGGAGTTGTATTTCTCCCTGGGCAAAATAACCCAGTTTCCTCCCTTATCAGATTGACCCCCTCAAACTCTTCAAGGCCAACCATTCATCTTTGTTCAAATTATACAATTTTTTGCCCACTTTATATTTCCTAAATTCAATCTCTATTTGCTTGAACAATGTTCTTTCAAAAACATTAATCGCCATATTTACTTTCGGTGGAACAAAATCACTTCGATAGGGAACTTTGGGAACATCAAACTTTCCATAGCCTGTATTAAATTCAAAACCAGATGTAAACAAAGAACATTCATCTTCTTCCATACAAATGTCAATAATTTCATTTTCATGAAGAGACATATTCATTAAAGAACTGTCTAATACAGACATATCATTGTTACCATCACTATTTTCAGGTTTGTCGCTGTTAGCAAAAAAACGCTCTCAAATGTAGTTTCCTACAAAATTCTTTGGCTTCTAAAATTAAATCTGCCAAAGTAGGGAACCTCATTGGCACAAATTTAGTGCCCTTGCACAATACATTTTTAATGTTATCAGATAAAACAAAATCCGATAAATTTACTATACAAAAATTCTCACCTGTGTTAGAGTCAATGCTAGAAAAAATATTCTGTCCATGTTGATATAAAGAACAAGTAATAAGTCCAGGTTCAAAAACATTGTTAAGTTCAAAACTGGAAGAACCACCTTCATCTTCTTCTTCCCTTCCCCTGAAAGTGCCGGCCTCGCCCTTTGTTCTGAATGGGACTCTGGTTGCAATTGCTGACGCCTCCACTCGGTCCAGAACCAGAAGCATGTTCCAAATTTAAATTTTCAAAGGAAACGCTCTTTCTGCTGGTGGAATCCGTTTCCACTGAGGAAACTGAAGAGTCTCTCGAAGCACTAGATCTAAAACCCCCTCTGTTCATTCTTTTCATGGCACGCCCTTTCTTAAAGCTATATTGCCAAGAAAATATTTTACCAGATTCATGGTCATTAGTGTCCCGGGCAAACTTCTTTTTTTTTTTTTTCTTGGAGAAGGCTAACATGTAATGGAGCTGAAACCGGTCTGTTTGTTGTGTTTTATGATAACCCAGTAAAGGAGTACAGCTTGCCATTATCTGCTGGCTGAGTTTTGATTTTTTTAAGTAACCATTTGTCCCTGGAATCCAATCTCAAGTGCGAGAATTTCAGAGCTATTGTATATATACAGTCTAAAAATGTTTGGCCATATCTGAATTGCATGCTTTGGCCATGCATTTAACATGAGGGGGGGTTGGGACATGAGCATGTTTAAGGAGAGAATCAGTCTACAAATTGAGTATGTGCATTTTACAGTATTTGCCATGCATGTAAATATGGTTCTATCTTCTACATGGGGAAAGATTCTTGTTAACATGTACTTTCTTGAACAGTGAAACTCTCTTGTTCGGTATATATTTCTCTAAGGTACAGGCTAACATGGGAGGACTATGGCTGACCAAGTTCGCAGATGACTGCAAACTGGGTGCCATAATCGAATCGCCGACTGACATAAGCATCCTCCAAAAGGGTCTTACAGAGACGGATAACTGGTGCCAGAGCCATGGCCTAAAGTTTTAATGCCAAAAAGTGCATAGTCATCCCCTTTGGGAAAAACAAATTACCACATAGGTGGTAATCCATTAAGTACGGAAGAAGTAATTAGGGATTTGGGGACCCAAGTAGATAGCAATCTCTCATTTGACAATCACGTTGCCAAAGTGGTTAGAAAGACCTTCTATATAGCCCACCTTATCACGAAAGGGTTCACATCTAGATCAAGAGAGGTCATTGTGCCCCTCTACTCATCACTCATCAGGCCCATAATTAAATACAATGCCCCATTTGGGATGTACCTTACCCGACACCTGCAGCAACTGGAAAGACCTCAAAAGTACCTCACCAAGAGGATCAAGGGACTCAAACAGATGCTCTACGCAGTTAGGCTAAAGAAACTCCAGCTCTACTCAGTTGCTTACCGCCTACTCAGAGACGATCTGTGCCTGACGTATAAAGCCATGTCCAAACCATAATTAATGGACATGCTCCACCTCAGGAAATCCAAATCCCTTAGAGCTACATGCTCCAGGGACTTAAACCTCAGCACAGAAATAAATAGGACATGCTGGAGGGACAGATTCATATCCCAGAGGCTCCCCTCACTCTGGAACAAAATCCCAATCCATGTTAGGCATCTTCTGTGTCCCTACTAGACAGAGGCACAGTAAACTAACCTCAAAAGGGCTATCTTCTGTGACCTACTATACAGAGGCACAGTCAACTAATCTAAAAGGGTGGCGAAAGCCAAACACACTCTAGCTAGGCTTATAAATGCCCTAGGGCAGATAGCCTAGTATCAACCTATGAATCTATGAACCTATGAAACTAATCAAACCATTTGCCTAATAACTGACAAGACCAGTAGATTCACCTGCAAAGGGCAGCAGCTCTACCACTTCATGGGGACCAGCACCTTCTCAGAGTACACTGTGGTGTCTGATTTCTCAGTTGCTAAGATTGATAGTGCTGCAGCTCTGGACAAAGTGTGCCTAATAGGCTGTGGGTTCTCCACTGGTTATGGTGCTGCCCTGAAATCTGCAAAGGTAAGCTATCGTCACCGTGATTTCACTTTGAACTTCGATTTTCTAGGAATACACCCAGTCATGTGCTAATCTACTTAATGATCCACTACCTCCAAATGAAAATCTGTTCAGGTTTTTTCACAAACTAAAATTCCCACAACAGCCAGCTGCTCCATACCTGGGCTGTCTACTCCAATCTGTTTGTCATACTCTTTGCAAGCAGCAAGTTTCATGGTGTGAAGATATACTGACTGGTTATAGTGCATTGCTGTGTGACATAATGGTATCTAAACTGGGTTCTGTGGGCTCTAATGGGCAGTAACACTGCATATGCTTCCCAATGTTTGTATACTAAACTGAGCTGCATTTCTATTTAAGGCGAAGGAAGGCTCAACATGTGTCGTGTTTGGACTGGGAGGAGTTAGGTGTACTTTCTGCCCTTTCTTGTAGAACAGTTGTAGTACCCTGCTTTTGTTCAGCCTACAGACCTTAGCATTCCAGTCAACTGTTTTCACGAGTGTATAGTTTAACTGCACGATCTGCAAATCCCTTCACTCTCTTGCAAATATCTTCTGTATTTCAGTGCATATAGACAAGTCTGTCCGCATGGGATAGTGTGCGGTGGCTGCAAGCTAGTTGCAAACTTTCTACCTGATATAATCAAAGCTACAACATCAATCCTTTTTTCTCTAGTGCGCGGTGCTCTTTTTCAACAGTAATTTTAAATTCTGGATCGGAGGTATCAATGTTTCCTGCATGGAGTGAGTACACTAAACTGTTTTCTTCTCTTTAAGAAATCTGCTCTGGAGTCTTGACGTATTGGAGGTGGAACTTGTGTAATTGTTGGAGTGGCTACATCGGGAACCATTTCTGTCCATTCATTCCATATGGTACTAGGCCGTGTACTGACAGGTAGCTATTTTGGAGGTAAGGACTTGGCAATAGAGATTAATACATTCTGATCTATGCTTACATCTTTGTAGAAAGATGTATTTGTACTAGCAGCCTTTAGATTTCTTGCATAGAAGGGTAAGAACGCCATTTCAGTTTGAACTACTGCTGCCCTGGATATATGGTGTACAGTCATACTGGACACTGAAAATCCATGGACTATCTGTAGACTTGATTAGTCCCCAACTTCAGCAGCATGTGACAAAACTAATGGATGTTTTCATGGTTACTTTATGGAAATGACTGGGAATATGTCATGAGACTGGGTGGGGAAGAATCTCTTCACATAAAATTGAACATTATGTAGCTGTGTTAGCAGAAATGTTAACTTTGGTCCTGCAGTAGTACTGGTTAAGTCTTCCTGCCTTTGAATGACCTTTTGATTCACGGGATCTTTCTGTGAGCTGTACATATGATTTTTGAAATGTTGAGTTGCTGTTGCAGGTTAAGGGCTCAAGGATTCTGCAATTTATATATAACAGACACTTTTAATTCAAGGTGATGAGGGTAACTTGGCCATTTTTGATTTCTGGGACCCTGTCTGCCCCCTCTTATGTATGTTGCATCTCTATTGTACTACTCTGTATCCCTGCATTTTGAGAGCAAAGCTGTTATCTTTTGAATTATCACTTGTGATGCAGGCAGTAACAAACCAGACAGACTTTATTAGCAAACAGGCATCACTTTCTTCAGTCATTCAGTCAAACATTGCAAAGCTCATTCAATTCTCACCTGCCTCTAAACCTTATTCCTCCTCCAAAACATTGTGAATGTACTGCTCCCACAGTTCCCATGTCTGGAATTTGCTACTAAAGATCCTATTTACTGTTTTGCCTTGTGTATGTACTAGTTGGCTTTCTAGGATTTCAATGTTCTAGTAAAGGCATTTTTGGTAGCCACCAGAATCTAACTCCAAGGCCTTACTATATCTAGGAGATTCTGTACCACAGCTCAACATTTATAGTTGAGCAAATTTGCTTGCTCAGTATTTGACAATCTGCAGGGAAATTTTTTAATGTCTACTAGCACATTACACTCCCAATTACCTCTTCATCATCATACCTCCATTTGCTATTAACCTGAGAGAATTCTTTGGAGTCTGAAGTATAGAAATACCTATGCAAAGATCCTAATCTTCTAGTCTGTACTTGGGAGCTATACATGTATCTTCCTATTGTTTAAATGCTCATCCAATCTCCTAATCCTTTCTAACAAACATCCAATTCCTCTAGTTATAATGCAGTATTTGTATATACCTACTACTTTAATGGTAGCTTCTGTACTAAATCCTAAACTCTAAGGTTTTTTGAGCATTATGAAAACTCATTACCTGCTCATTCACTTAATGAACCACACTAGCTTTTGATCACTCTAACCTTTGCAGTATTGAAACATGGCTTGAGGCAAAGGTATTTGCTATGCATTGTTTAATACAAATGGCTATACCTCCAAACCTTTTCATCTGGACAAAACCAAAAATGGGGATGCCCCAAAAATACGGACAGATTTTAAATACAGTCCCCTGTTTATCCTTTATTTTCTGAAGGATATGCTGTCTGAAACTAGTCTGTCATTTATTGACTTCAGTTCTTAATTTGCTAGAAAAACACACTTTGCTTTATATTTTTGGTCTGTTCCTCAAACATCTGCACAACTGATGTATGCAGTGGCTACCGGTCCCTGTGAAATGAAAAGGAACTGACTACTATAGCCCTTGGTAGCTAGGTAGCTGTCCTACATGTGTCAGTGTCAAAGCCTAGTTCCTAAGAGGGTGGTGTGCATGTCAGTCAAGCTTCAGTTGGATTTGAACTGAATACCTTTCTGAAATATTTAGAATGTCTTCAGTTTACTACATCACAGGCTTATTAAGATTGATGCTAAATTTATGAAGAGGTGTAAACTTGGATATGAATGCTACTACACATACATCCCAACGTCTTGGCATCAGAAGTCTGGACAAAGCAAAAAATAGGAGGACACCTTTTAAAATTAAGAATTTAACATGCATTTTCTAAAGGATATGAAGTAAAACTCAAGGATTTTCCAGAACCACAAATTGAGTTGGACCAAAAATGAGGCAAACATCTGGACAGTTGAGAGGTATGCTACTATAAAGTATAGACAAGTAAAATACACTTGTGATGCAACAGTCTAACATGGGCAAAAGACACATCTTAAATGTGGTGTAAAACACTTCTCTATGTGCAAGACAAAAGTTCCAAAGGTGTGGATTCTGAATATAATGCTGAACTGGAGGAGACTATTTTTACATGCTCTGACAATTTGTGACTAGATAAAAGCTGGTTAAAAAGACTTGCATTCAAGTAGAAATGCCCAACACTGATTTTTTTTTTTTTTTTGGGGTGGACCACATGATTTTTGGGGTGGACCACATGATCTAAACAATATTCCACAATATAATGTGCTGTTAAGAATTGTACTCTGAATTCATTTGAGTAAATTGTAAGACTTGGGCCACTAGGCAAATGTGGCAGTAAGCTTATTTGTGTGTAAACATTTTTAATGGCATTTTGAAGTCTAGAAACATACCTGTTTTAAAATCAGCATGTGGTAACTGACCAGTGTTGGACCCATGGATTTTGTAGATGAGCACTTCTATCTGCAGAGGATAGGCAAATCTTTACACCAAGATTATGTATGGCCCTTGCTTTGAGTAATAAGGTGGGAAAGTACTCAAAGGGTAGAAAGAACCTGAATGTGTCTACCTAATGCTACTTACAGCATACCTCTCAGTTCGACACATTTTTGTAGCATCTCCATTTTTATTCCTCATTCTGTCCATAAAATTGTGGCTTTCTGGCAAATTGCAAATCATTAAAGATTGAAGTTAGAAAATGACAGGTTTGAGTTTCAGACTTCATGCCCTTCTGAAAAATTGTGTTGATGCAAAACCTGTTCTATCAACCTTCTAAGCTTGTAAGAGCAATATTTTGTGTCCCTATTTTGGTCCTTAGTCCCACTTTTATGGCTTTGTCCAGATCTCTTGCTCCAAGAGGTTGAGAGGTATGGCTTATGGTCCCTGTAATTACTCACCTCAGTCCCACTTCTGATCCAAGTGGAAGTGACTTTCTACAAATGGAGTGGGGAGCTGTTTACAGTTGTGATTGCTGCAGTGTGTGCCTATGACTTGAAATGTTCTGACTTGTCTAGTTTCTAAGAATCAGTCTTTTAAATGTCTTGACTGGAGTAGTCGTAATTTACACTTAAGGTGGAGTGCATCTTTAATCTCTGCCAAAGTACTCTTAAAAAATTATTTAACTGTAGTAGACCACAACCACTTTGTCAAGCTTACTGAATACTGACCTGGGTAGAGTGGTGAGTGGACACTACCAGTTTGAAAGATGGTCAGTTACCAGTTTACATAAATGGTGCCTGGCCTACCATTACTGGAAGAGATAATTGTCTCTCGGTAACCTGTACTGAAGTTATACAGGTATTAAGTATCCATATGCCTATTGTCACCAACAGGAAAGTCTTTGAATTTACCAAATATTTTTTAACATTTACTGGGAAAGTTAAACTGGAACAGAGCCCATTTTCAGTGGACGGGCAGGAGAAACACTTCAAATGCATGTCTTTGAAACGTGGAAGAAACCCACGCGAATACAGGAAGACATGGCTCAACTTGGCACTAAAAATCTGGACAAAGCCAAAAATGAGGGGGGGAACAAATTTTAAATATCACTCATAAACTTAGAAAGCTGCTAGAATAAAGGGTCTTGTGTTATGCATTTTCTGAAGGATATGAAGTCAAACTCTTATTGAATTAATTCCTCACTGATTTTCCACAAAAATCCAGAAAATTACAAATTGTATGAGGAACAGACCAAACTTGAGGCAAAAATCTGGACATTATGCAATTGATAGGTATGCAGGGAGGACATGTGAGCTCCACACAGAAGGCACCCCAGCTGAGAATAAAACCAGAGAACTTCTGTGAGGTGGCAATACTAACCTCTGCACCATCTGTTATGTGTAAAATGTTGGCACTCCATGGAAATGTTGAGGGGCAGCCTAATTTGGAAAATGGTACAGTGTTGTACATAAATTCTGAATTCAGAATGAAGCATATTTTTTCATTAAAACTGGGATAATAGAATTTTGCAGTTCTGGGCACATCAATACTGTGGTGCTTTATATTTTCAGTCTCTGCCTGTGAAGTATGCAAAATTGAACGTTTCTTGGATTGGAAGTGGAGAAAGTGCTTTGAATGTATTGACTCAGCTGTAATGCATCTTAATTTTTTCCCTTTGCTCACTTGATGGTAGGACAGTACAAAGTCTGTCTTGGGATAAGAGGTGTAGTCCCTCCCTCAGGCTTCAAATGCAGTGTTCTCTAATGCTTGGATAATTGTGCAATAGCTTCAACACTGGTGTAGGGCATTTGCTTTATTTTCTAGAATTCATAATTTGAAAATTTAAACAAAAGAATCAAATTTGGAAACAGTTTTATATAACTTTCCTCCTTGAAGCCCAAAGTCCCAGCTTTCTATTGTAAAATAGAGCTGTACATGGTGAATCAAACTTGTCAAACTGAACATTTCCAAGTTCTGATACTGGCATAACTGGTAATTTTCATAACTGGCATCCCCTGTACCCAGAAACTTATAACCTGTATCTAACTTGTCAGCAGGTTGAAATAACAATTTTGTAGAATGACTTGGTACATCTTAAACTACCATTCCCATTAAATGTTAACTTATTCCAAAGATTTGGTGGTGGGGATTCTAAGCTTTCAGTCTTCAATGATAGCAGTGGATTATCCCATCTACCCCTGAGGCTTCATTTGACTTCAGCTTTTAATTTGTTCTCCTGAGTCTCACTAAATTTAAGCATGTCCTCCTAATTTTGCATCTTGGATCAAATCTGCCCTTTCTGTCTTTTGTTGCATTCAAGTATTTGCCCATTGAACACCATACCTGACAATTAAGCTGGTGCCTTTATTAAAATGTAAAATGAACATGCCACCCCTTACTGTCATTCAGCTATTATCCTGGAGTTCAGAACTGGCATGCAAGACCATGTACTGATGCACTCAAACTGAACAGCCTGAATGCTTTATGCAAATTTCACTTGAACCGTTTAATGTCTACATAACCATACTTGCTGGCAGCATAATTTGCTGTGATAAATCTAGCATCACTACTTGTCATATAATTCCACTTTAATTTCCCACAGTCCTGAAGGACTTGTATGTTAATCTCCTGGCCATAATGTCCATTTTTTACCCTGCACAGCTTATCCTTTGGCATCTTAAGGCATACCTCTCAACTTGGCGCAAAAAATCTGGACACAGCCTACAATAATGCGGGACAAAGGCTAAAAAATAGGGACAACTTTTAAACATTCTCAAACTTACAAATGGCCATTCTAGCAATTTTCTATTGGCATGAATTTCTGAAGGATGTGAAGCCAAGCTCAGATGATTGCTATCTAGTGATTTCAGTCTATAATGAATTGCCAGAAAACCACAAATTGAGTAATAGTCCAAAAACGAGGCAAAAAATCTGGACAGTTGAGAGGTATGTCTTAAGGTCCAAAGAAGTTTAGCTCCACTTTATTCAAATTGGGCACATCATTTTAATATAATGCATACTTTGAGATAAAGCTAGTTTAGATGCATGCTAACATTCCTCACCAAAATCTCTGGTCAATACCCTTAATTACTCTGCCTAAACGTCGTGTCATTCTAAGTATTGTAAAAAAAAACTCGAAGGGCAATCAATCTGGGCTTTCAGAGCCAAGAATGACCCAGCACTCTACCACTTCAAAGGGTACCAAGTTTCTGGAGTAAACTGATCTTTACTTCTGTCAAACCTTAGTCTTTCCACATTGGGAATACATAGTCAGTGCCCCCGTTACTACTGGGTGATGTGGCTGAGCTGAACTGTAAGTTTAGCAAGAACCTATGAAGATGTACTTGTCCACTCCAGTTGCTGAGGACCAAACTTACATTAACGCAAGCACTCAAACTGAACAGCCTGAATGCTTTATGCAAACTTCTGTATTTTCATCCTAGAAGGGTAAACAGTTGTACGTTTGCAATCATTAAGCTTGCTTTCTTATGCCAAAAAGGATTACTATGACTCAAATGACACTGTATGCAGATTTTGATTTCCATCTGTTACAGGCAGGCTTTTTGCCACTGACAAATGTATTAAAGGCTGTATACCCTGTGTTGTCTCAAAATGTAATGCTTCAGGTTTCATCAGCAAGTACTTGACCATGTACTGATGCCACTTGTATATATTTTACCCACTGAATTATATGCTTTGCCTTGAATATTTTCCTGGTCAACAATGTTGGTTAATATACTTGATTTTCCTGGGGGGGGGGGGGTTGACAGAAAAAGCTGACTTGTGTTTTTCAAGATGGGATTTGGATTTGGCTTGACTGCAGAATATTGGCACAGGCCATCTCAAGTTCAGAAAAGTTGTATAACTCAATGCAACTCTAACTTGGCCTCAATACGTTTTGAATATATACACCTACCATACACTTAAGGCACTGTATTCAAGAGCCTTCCTGCTCTGCAAAGCATGGTCTTGGTGATTGGGACAGTAACATGTTCCATGTTTCTAGTGCCCAGAGTGATTTGAGATGTGATACCAATGGTAACTGCCATAACAATATCCTGTCTATTACAATCATTAAGCTTGCTTTCTAATGCCAAAAAGGATTACTATGACTCAAATGACACTCTATGCAGATTTTGATTTCCATCTGTTACAGGCAGGCTTTCAGTACTGACAAATGTAGTAAAGGCTGTATACCCTGAGTTGTCTCAAAATGTAAGTATCTAGGTCATTTAGTTTTGGCCCTCATGCTTCAATTTCATTCAGGGGTATTTTGCACATGGAGTAGCAACTAGCATGTTGGCTCTGTTAAACTACCCCAAGATCTTAATTTCAGAGTGGCTCTCTACTAGGAGGACACTGAGCATAGGAAGAATTTAGCCTAAAATGACTGAATTAAATGTTGAAACATGTCCAGTGATTAAGGGTGTTAATGTGCTCCTGCAGGCTTGCCTGGTTAGTATGGTTATAAAGGTCCTCACCTTTGACATCGGCAAACCTGCTGGCCCACATTTCTGGAAATGGGGGTGAATGCTGTAAAGAGAGGGGGTCCAAAACTGAACCCTGACCTAAAGTTTAACTCTTGGTAACTTGTTTCAGCTACCTTAGTCATTCCCCATATTTTTCAGTCCCTTTATATCAACATGTGACAAGATCTGAAAGCCTTGCTAGGTCCAGGTAGATAATTTGTGTCATGTATTGAACCAGTGATATTTTAGTAAAGCTGCGGTAAACAGCACCTGGTTTAAAGTGACATAATCTGATGCTCTACATTTCCCAGTAGACAATCTGGGCTGAGCTATAGTTGCTCATAGGATCATCAATTACTAGACTATTGGCCCAGAGGTCATTTTAGTCCTAGCAGTACTAGTCAATACCTAAGATTGGATTTAATGATGACTGTCCTTATCCAGGAGGGTTGTGGGAGCTATCCCTTGTAGGAATTTAGAGTGCCCCATCAACTTATCCAGGTTCCTCTTGAACAGTGACATAGGTGTTCTTTCACATGACTTGGTAGCCTGTTCAAAGACATGGCAGTTGGTGGGAGATGAATCTGTTCCTCCACTATATCCTATTAAAGTCACAGGCCATATTTAAGTCCCTGGAATAGGTAGCCCTAGACACATTAATGGATATGCAGCAAGTTCATTAGGTTTGGGTCTTGAGTTGCTCTGAAGGCCAGGCAAACATCTCTCCCAAATCTATACAAATATGGAGTATGATACCGATTTTAGTCTGTCTGTATAAGGTGCATGCTGGAGGCCCTTTATCTTTATTGGAAACCTCCAAGGTCTCTCTTAGGCTGTAGGTGCTTGGTGCAGTATATAACGAATGGGATACTAGACTTTTATTATGGAGGTTATAACTTTTACTCTCAAGGTGATGCCTTTACTAATTAAGTGAGCTACATGGAAAGCTTTCCTTACAATGGTAGATATGTTTGAAGCTAAGGTTATGGTCAACCTGAGATCCCAGGTCCCTTACCACTTCATGGGTATTTGGGTATTTTGATAGTGTGAAGGGACATTGTGCCAAAGGGAATGACTCATTTCTCTGCATTCAGTTTGAAACCATGACTCCATCCTGGAGTATATTGACATTTGGGAATTCAGTGATTCCACTTAGTTTGAGTCTGCAAACTTGATCAGCCACAACCTTTCAGGTCAAAACTAAACTGAGGGCTATACTAAAGCAGTAAGGGGCCTAGCACTCATGCCTGTGGCACCCTGCTGGTAACAGGTCTGATGTAGATTCACCCATTGTGATGGTGTGTCCAGATTGAGCCAGTTGTAAACCCTTCTTACAAGGAAGGGGTTTACTTTCAATTTAAGCTCATCAGTGATGCCTGAATGTGGGACCGTCTAATACTTTTGCCAAGTCAAGGTATGCTGTGTGCAGATTTTCCCTCATAAATGGCCGTTTTTACTTTTCAAAGAAATCCACCAGATCTAACAGGCAGAATCTGCCCTTCACAAAACTGAATTGGGTAGGATCCACTGTTTGGAGGTTAAAATCTTTGAGGTCCATATTGTGTTCCATTGCCTTACAGATGAGGCTGGTCAGACTTGTGGGTCTGTAATTCCCTGGGTCTGTTACTAGGCCATCTTTGTGAAGGGGAATAACAGTAGCTGCTCTCCATTCCACAGGAACAAAGCCTGTGTTTACCCTATGATTGAAAAGGGTACTTCAGAGTGATGGTAGTTCATGTTTTAGCCTGTTTAGAAGAAAGCCTGGGATGTCTTCTGGTCCCATACAGGCAATGTTCTTGGTCTTGGTCAGGGCTTGAGGACCTGCTCTTCAGATACGCAAGGTGGAGGTGGGAGTCTGGGGAGTGTTTGTAAGTTTGGAGGGGATAAGGGAGTGAAATATTGCCCAAACATATTTGCTAATCAGTTATTTTTGGGGTCAGTATGTGATACCATTGGCCACCGGTTATGCACATTCTTAGGTCCTACCCTTTACGTTGCATACATGGCTATAAAAGGCCTTGTGGTTATCTTTGGCAATACTTGCTAGGTTTCTCTTAAAGGAGCTCTTGGATGATTTGACAAGTTGTCTTATTTGCCTGTTAAGGCTGAGGGTGCTTTTCCATTGTTGGGTCTTTGTTTTCTTAGACAGCAACTTTTTGCATTTATTGTAGTTTGCTGAAAGTCCACCATGACCACTTGGTTTTACTTGGGATTCTGGCTATCTGGTACAGCCAAGTCTATACATGTATGCAAGTGATTTGTACAGGGATCTAGTGTAAGCTTTGGTGTATTTACTACTTTCAGCTTGGGATGCATTTATAGCTTCACCTATGAAGGTATAGTTTGCCTTGAAGTTTAGTCTGATCTCTCCCTTTATGAGTTCTGGTGTTGGTGTAAGTTCGAAGGTTACTGATTTGTGGTCAGTTTTAACTGAGTCCAACAGTTGCAGCAGTGCACCTGTGTGACATGTTGGTGAAGACCAGATCTAGAATGTTTGTTCTCTTATCTGGGTATGGACAATTTGCTCCAAGGCATTTGAATTCACAAAATCAAACATGTGCTAGTTTGTTTGGACTAGATTAGGTTTTCCAGTTGCTGGGATAATTGAAATCCCCCATAAAACTTGGATTGCCTTCACGTTGGTAAGTCTGCTTTGTGGGTGTTGTGACCCATGGAGGGAGATTTATAACTGGCTAGGACTTGAATGGAGGGGTCTTTCTAGGTCCAGGTTAGAGTGGGCAACGCCATGAAGTTGTCCAGTCTAGACGTGAGGTGATCTAAATCTCTAATTTAGATTTAAACGCCACCTCCTTTCATTTTCACATGTTCATTTTGCAGTCTAAAGGTGTAGAAGTAATTGTAGCCTTGCAAGGCTGGGGTATTCTGAGGCCTTGAACCAGGATTCTGTGACTGCAGACATCTACATCTTCTAGTGATAGTGCTTCCAGGAAGTGCAGTTTTTGGGTTAAGGCTACTAGCATTTAACAGCATGACCTTTGGTTAATTTAACATTGGTAATGCTTTTGAGACCTTGCCTAAAGGTACTATGGAGGAGGTAAGAGCCTTTGCCAGCAGCCAAAAGCCTAAGTTTGCCAGGTGCAAACAGTCTCTGGCAAAGTAGCGGTTTGTTGACCATACCTTCCCAGGCAGAGAAACTGGATCACCTTGGAATGACACCAAAAACTAAGCCAATTATTGAAATCCATCATTTTTTATAATGGCACTCTAGGTGAGGGTAGTATGCTGCTCAAGGCTAGGGACACCTGGGGCGCAACCATGTCTCTTCAAATAGTTAAGTGAGGTACATCTCAGGTCATTCTCACCAACATGAATGGACAGTCATAACAGTACTTGTTGCTGAGAGACCAGAGTGCATTCATGATTTAGCAATCCTGGCACCAGACAGGCAGCTTACCATGACTCTCCTTGTCCAACCAGATGAGTGGGGCATCGTGTCTCAGTATGGTGTCTCCCATGACAGGAAAACTTGATTTTTGAGTGTTAAGCCTTATGGGCTTGGTGGGTGAGACACTGGTATTTCTGTGTCATGGTTGCTGTGGAGACTTAGCTGTAGCAAACTTGTGTTTTGGAGGTCTTTGGAGTTTTGGTAAGTCTTTTTGAGAACCTCCATATATGTAATTAAGTGTTGGGCATGTACTATGAGTAGTATGGCTATGATTAGTGAATATGTAGTGGTGGTTGAGTTGGCAACCTTCTCCATGTTACTGAGACAGCATGGATTCTAGATTCTTGGTGCAACTACATCTCTCACTCTGTACTAGTCTGTTATTAGAGGGTTGTCTGTGTACATGAGGCAATTGCTACACTGACTCAAGAGACCAAACTCAAGGCTGGGAGGAGAAACAAGGGTAGTCCAACTGTCCATAATGCTAGGGGGAAGACTGACCTAGGGGTGGCTCTTCAGAAACTATCATGGAGGAGCTCAGCGAATGGATACTTCTGCCTGGGTTTTAAGGGAAAATTTAACAGTCTGGCTTTGGCCCACAATTGCAAAGAGCAACAAAGCCAGACATAACCCCCCCGTTGAGATGGGTAAATTATATTGGCTTTTTTCCAGAATTTGGTGGAGAAGAGAACCAACAAAGACACGAACTGGGAACTGTAAAACTGGCATGATAGAAATTTTGGACAAGCAATTCAAAGGCCTTCCATCAACTTCTCAAACCCATCCAAGCTTATGTTCTTTCACCCTTAATTACTGAATGTGTCCATTATGATTGACAATGCCTCATTGCAACTCAAGTTCTGACAGTCAAGTAAAGCATTGTTACTCTAAATCCAAAGCAGGTGTAGAGTAAAACTGTGCCCATGTCAAAAGCTAGAGGAACTCTTTGAAGCAAAGGCAGCGAAAGAGTTGATGGTTCTCAAACAGCAAGGGATGAGACTGGAGAGTATAGTGTGGAGTAGGGGAGCAGATCTCCCAGGAGCAAACAAATATCTAGAGCAGCACAGATCTCTTATCCTAACCAGTGAAAGGTTCATGGATGCCCAGGTGAAAATCAAACATTTGCATACCAATGCAAAGTACCAAGTGGATTATTCTGAGTAGGTCAAGGGGAAACATCCTTTATTGCTCCTGCCCTTGTCCATAGCCATGGAGTAAGGACCATTCCCCCTATTTTCTTTAAGTTGTATGCATTTTATTTCCAGTTTTTCTAGACCTAAACTGAATTTTTACCTTTCTCTGTTTTTTCAGACAGAATGATCTGTCCCCTTCATATGTAAGGACAAGCTAAACCTCAGCCTGGCTCACTTGACTATACAAGCTTGGCACACAGTGCACCTCATTATGAGGAACATTGTCATTTGGGGTCTTATGTTCAAAGTTCCCCATTGAAAGCCTGTCTCACACTCCTTTAACATTTTAACTGATATCCATGGTAAATAGAACTGAAGCATGGTCATTAAAATGTTTCTAAGCAAAAATATCACATTTTAACCATTCTAGTTGAAATTTAGTAAGTGGTCCACATTTTTCCCATGTGTTCCACATTGAGAGGTAGCGTACCTCCATTTTTGAAAATGGAAGGTTGAGTTATGGCTCTGCATACTTTCAAGGCAATCAATATAAAAATCCATCCATATTAGCTCTCAACACTTTTACAAACTCAGAAATTTCCTAACTTTTGCTTGCATTGTCTTAACTCAAGTTCACAATATGAATTAAGCCATCCTGTAGGTCATAATGATGCTCTGCACTTTAAAAACAAACTCAGCCGCCCTCATGGAATTCATCTCATCAATATATCTGGTCATTGAGGTACCAAAAGGTCTCAAACTGTATCCTGAATCAGAGCAGAAGGCAGGATCAGTATTTTCCAGGTGGAGTAACAAAATCAAGGGAGCTGCAAAAAACAGTAACTTGTTGAATAGTAGCTGAACCTTTTCAAACAATTAGAGGTCCTTTGACAACTTCAAGCTGGGCGCAATCATTGAATCCCCAAATATCCTCCAGGAATGAGCCAGAAGTTTCTTGCTATTTAGTGCAAAATGTCCTATGCCAACTTCCTCAAAGCTCTGTCCCTGTAGTCAGTCTCCTACGGATTGAGGGGTGATCTATGCCTAACCTACAAGGCATTCTCTGCTAAAGTCCTGATGGATCTGCTACACATTTGCAAAAAAAAACATGAATTGCCCAATCTAAAGATCTAAACCATCTGACAATGTGAAGGGATAGGTACAGCTTGGATTACCCCTCCAAGAACAGACTTCCCCATTCATGTGAAAAGGCTCTTCCTAAGCCTATTTAAATGTAATTTTGGACAAATGGTTGGGAAATGGTGGATGGCTTGTTGCCTGTGGCCCTTGTGAATAGCTGCAGTTTGCAGGTGCCTGTCAAGGCACATAAGTCCATTCTGGTGTATGGGCATTGTTTGAGAAATGTATGGCATGAATGGCTAGGCTGAAAAGCTCAAGAGTCGTCGGCCAAGTAACCTAGATGGAAATGGGAGGTGGAGGGCAAATTGCCTTTGGGAAGGTTTAACAAGTCCTACATTGGGGGTGGTCCCAATCATGGTCATAAACTGGGCTAGTCGGTCCCCTTTGCTGATCTTGTAACTACTGACTTGCTTGGTGTAAAAGTCCCAAAAAGACTGTTAGTGCTCCTTCTTTAAGAAAATAAGTGTGGGGGTATCTGGGGGACTAAAGACCTTGTTACGTCTAGGTGTTCATAAGCAGTGGAGAATCTGGTTCCTGTCTAGGAATACCATCAGCCTAATTAAGTCATAACATCTGTCAGACTCTACCTAGTCTTATGACAGAACTTGTCAGTACTGTTTGCAGGATCTGACTTAAATCCCACAAGGTTGAAGGGGACAAATTAAGAGGACTGGATGGGGATTATCCATAGTTGATGGGAGATGAACAGGGATAACGTCAAGAATGACACTAGTTAAGTACAGCAGGTCTCTTCAGTGTTTCCAATGCATCAAGCAGCGCAAAACTGTATTACTGAGCAGTTGAAGTCAATGGAAGCATTTGGAAAGGATGATGCAGAAGCTGGGCTGAGTTTCAGTAAAAGGTGTGCAAAATACAACACTTTAGGATTAGCTGTTAGTGGAGCTTTGTGTCCAATCACCTGGATTGGAAGACTCGGCCTAGTGAAAGGGCAGACGTTACACCAGCTTTGTCTAATCTTAGATGCAACACTCCACTCTAAAAGGCATTGGACAGACTATTTTGAGTGGTGCATGCAGTTCTGGATGCTATAATGGGGGGTAAAGGCATAAAGTTGCAAGAAGGAATCCATCGGAAAATGGAGATGTGCAGGATGTTGGAAAAATACATCCAGAAGTTGGAAATGTCCTCACTTAACCAGAAGAGGATGTGTTGTACAAGATTGTATTTAGGCAATTTAGACTGGGAGGATGGAGGGGGCATGGCAGTAGATCTGAGGGAGAAACCATACCCTGCATCTTCAGAAGCACTCTAGATTATGGGAATATGGAATTGGTTTCCAGAGTGGGTGGTACAGAGAATCCTCATGCATTCTAGAAGACACATGGCAGTTGAAGGGCAAGTTGATGCAGATGGCTTTTGTATCAAAGCCATTTTATAAACAAGGAAATGGAGTGCTTTTCAATTTCTTTAATCTTCTGCACTTCATTTACATCTAGGTCCAAGAAAACTGGCTAAATCTTTATAGTATACCCAAATGAGATTTGACCTGCTTTTAGATGAGGGGCCATTGAAACATTTTAGTGTTAACTGAGGCAATAAATCTCCAAAATGTATGTAACACTGGCAAGTTAGATTTGGTAGGTAATGTGACTATCTTGGTAAAGTAGAATTGTATTTAGAATGTCAGCCTTGGTTCAGAAGCCAATTCGTGTAGCTTATGGAAGCTGTGTAACTGTAGGCAGCATTTAATTATCCCACGTGCTACTTGCTCATCTATAGCTGCCCAGACTGGTGCAGTATGACTTGCTGCTGTTTAGTATTATGGGACTCCATGGTAATGTTGCCAGTTAGGGGGCTTGTGCAGCCACAGGTCCACTATCAGAGTACCAGGTGTTCTACTGCTTCTCTGTGGTGGAATCAGCCTGCCCTTAGTAATCACAACAACTGTAGCCAAAGCACAAGGTAGGTTTTCAGGCATTTTACCCACCTATGTGGTACTCCACAGCTACTGCCTTTATCAATTCATCCTGTAGTCATAAATAAAGGCAGTAGCATCTTGAGGTAATACCACTTTTTGTGGGAGAAGCATAAATAATGCAACTCTTTAAGTGCATCCTTCAGAGGATTCTAGAAGCAAAATTGAGGGTATAGAATCTTTAAAAGCTCAAGTTTAAACTTAATTTTGACATGGCTGGGAAAAAACTGTCTAAAGTTTTAGCGTTTTTCTGCCTTAATGCAAAGTTTCACTGATTTCTATTAATACTGTGCAAGTGGGCTTTTTAAAGCTTTCAGAATTCCTATAACTTGGTATTGCCTTGTATTTAATAATTAGTAATATCTTCACTCTACCCCAAAGTGATATTGTCCAAAGCTACAGCATCCTTCCCATTTAAGATTTAATAGGTTCTGGCATGTCTGGTTTCCGACTACAGGCTGATAACTAGGTACTTGGCATGCAGCTGCCATTGCTTTTTCTTGTAGCATTGTCTACAAACTGTAGGCATAGCTTGGTTGGGTCTTAAACTAGTCCCTTCTAAGGAAACTGTTCTATAGGAGAGTTTCTAGTGGACATCTACCTGTTTAGTGCCTTCCAGTAAAAATGGGGATACAGTGGAGAGAGCTGGGAGTGGGCAACCCAGTGTAGAATATCTACTGAGATAACCATTCACAAGAGATCAAAAGATGAGATCTGTGATTTAGACTCCAATTCTTGGATTCGAACTTTCATTTGGTTACCAGATTGCTGGTCATAAGATAATGGGGCCATTTCTTTATAGGGATGTATGTAGCTCATAATCCCTTTGCTTGTCATCAGTAAAAGATGAAAAGTTTGCATGTTGTACATAAACTCACCAATATGGTAGGATGTGACTGAGGTTCAAACGTCCAGAGTCTAGATCTGTATTAATGCCTACTAGGAAGGGAAGGAATCTATTTGGGAATTTGGATTGGTAATGCAGTCACCAGGGCTGGATGATAGTCAGATCACTTTTAGACTAGCAATGCCATTTTTAGTTTAGGCTCCCTTTGCAGGCTTCTATAATCCTTGTGCATCTCATTGAGGGGATGTGCTATGGAAATATAAAACCTAAATCTTAACCTGTGCTGATGTAATTTTCTGGGGGAGTCCCAAGTTGAAATTTGAGGGGAACTGCATGATAAATGCTTGCCACAAATATGAAACTATAATTTCCTTTTCCTAAGTTAGGAGGGAGTATGGTTTTGTGTACCTGTAAAACTTACCTGAATTAATGTCTGAACTTTTAGATGGGTACATCACATCTAAAAGATGGTGACCCTCACACTTGGTGTAACTGATGTGAAATTAAGATCTATTTTTTAATTTACATTTGTTTACCAGGAAATTCCAACTGGACACTGGTCCTTTTTCAGCAGAGACCTGGGGAGAAGCTCCATAAGTACAAATAAGAAATCTTAACAATAAAGAATGTTACAATAGTAGAGTTTACAGTAAACATGGCATGCAGAGTACATAGCACATTAGTAAAAACATACATACAAAGTGTAATGAGTACAAGACTGTTTTAAAATTGAGTAGATTAAATGATCCCCGTGGATTAATCTGATAAGATACAGAAAATAATGCTGTACTAAGTGGCTGGGAGTTTTGTTAGGGTTGGAGCAAGGGCAGAGCCAATGTATTTTAAGTGAGACTTGAGTGGTTTTGAATAGACTGCTGGATGGTAGTTTGGTTATCAAGGGGGAGTTTTTATATTGGATATATTTTTTTATAATGGATGTAATGTCTAGAGCTATGTAACTATTTTATCTGTGTAGTATGTGGAGCAGGCTGATCATGCAGAAGCTTGTCACCCTCCCCAAATATGAGCATTTCTCAAAATATGAGCATTTCTCAACGGTATAGAACATCTTGGCTTCTGACAAATGAAAGCTGTGCTTAAGTTGTCAAAAGCCTGTAAGATTTCCACTGACGTGAGGCAGACTGAAGTGCTTGTTTAAAGTGTAGTCTATTCTGGCTGTTACTTGTGTGGCAGTGCTAACGCAATCCTATGTAAAGCAGAGGACCCACATAACTGGTCACCAGTCAAACTTTCTTTTGCAACACAAGTTAAAAGTATGATCAGAGATGCCTGTGTAATGTCCTGGACCTGAATTTACGTGGGATGTTGGATACCATTCTTTGTGGCATTGTATTGCTGAACATCAGTTTAGACTAGGCTGTAACCTTCTATGACACCTCAAAGGCACTTGGATAATCCTGGAACCTGGCAAGGATATAACATTTCTTATTGGGTCAGATTAGCACAGACTTCATCAAAACACATTGGAGCACTCACAGTACACTGCTGCTTGCTGCTGGAGCACAACTCTACATCCATGATGATGCATCACCTCCCAAGGCTGTAAAACCTTGATTCTAGAAATATACATTTCAATGTTTTTATACTGTGCTTAAAATACTTTTCCAAAGAAGGCAGTCTGGTTGGGGCCCTTCTGATTTTTGGCTTTCATAAGTTGAACTATTTTAAGCCAAAAGCAGCTTAGGCAGAGATTCAAATTCCGCTGCTATTCAGCAACTGAGCATTTGTACAATAAAGCTCATTTGAGACCATCTTGGTTGACTACTTCAGTTGTTACAAACAGACTGAGCAGTGATCTGCTGCATTACTTGCTGGATAGTACATTTAACATACTTTGTGGTTCACTGGTCTCAAGCTGCATACAGCTGGTATCCTCAAGACGGCTTCCTGTGGTTCACAGCCTCTTTGCAGACGTGTAGCTAATCCTGCAATTGGCTTCTGGTATTTTGACTATGTCAATCTCCTTTCCTGTTGAGGAAACTACATTCAAGAATGCTTCCTTGCCTTTATTATGACTGAAGTAAGACTGCAACACAGCTGTACTGTACATAGCTATCACTCTAATGTGAAACTTAACTCTGAAATACTGAGCTCGCAGAGTATGCTTAAAGGTAAAAAAAACTCTCTCCTGACTGAGGAGCAACTTTCTGATTTTTTGGATATGCCCCATATAGGGTTCATTTTCACTAGTATTTAATATGCTACAGGCCCTCCTGCAACTCTTTCCTTCATATTCTCATTACTGAGACATGTTTCAGTGCATCAATACCTCACAGTATACACAGGTTCTAGCACCAATCATTCTGTGAAGCCCCTGGGTAAATGCAGAACAGATTGAGTCCCATCAGTTACCAACAGACTTAACGTGGAGATCCCAAACACACTGATCAAATTCAACTATTATTTCATTGCTAGCTATATATTCCCATCCATATCCCCCAAGCATAATCGATGAGGCCTTAAATAGCAAATCAAATGCATTTTTGCTATACAATGTCAATAACCCAAGTACTTGAGTGCAGTTACATTTATAAAACTAGAGAATCCTAGGAAATACTGCATATTATACCAATGCACATAGCAAAACTAGCCACTAGAGACTCGTTGGACCTGGTACTCTAACTAGCCCCTACTATAACCCCACCATTCTTTTATCCCTAGTCAAGTCTTACTACAAATTATACTGTTGTGCAGTTTCATTTGGCTATGGGGGTTGTACCACTATCTGGGCAGATGATTCTTGGCAGTCTCAAAAGAACTCAAATGAGTGGGCTGCTGCAGTCACCAAATTTTACCAGCACCTAAATAGCTGCCTAGATCATCAAACTAGCATGCCCAAAATGGAAAATTGTTACAAACCTCTTAAAGTTGTAGACTCCCATTCCTTAACCTTGACACCATACTGAAATATGCTAACAAAAACAGCACTTGAAGCAGACCATGACCCTAATGGTAGAACATTTCCTTTAATTTTCTTGACATGTTCATCCATAACCTCATTCTGAACCTCAATGATGTAGCACAATTTAGTGTTTATTTTATCCTAAATATTTGGATGGTTTTCCCCACTGTCCCTGAACATTGTTTTTTTTTGGGATCCCTATTAAAGGCTGAAAATCCAGCCTGGTATGTTTAAAGCATTCTTATTTCTATGTATGGAAGGGATCGGGGGGGATCTCCCTCCCATGATTGTCAAATATCTACTTGCCTATATAATGGAGGACCCTCTAGTCCCACATAATAGGTCCATCAACCTCACCAGCCTTGTATGCAAAGCCATGAAAAGTAGCACATCACTTAAACGGGCATGGGTAACATCCTAAAACTAAGTTGAATGGGCAGTATTAGTGAAGGTTAGGGCCTGTTTCCTGAGCACAATGCCTTTGCTAGGTAAAGGTCAAAGTTACTAACCTATTCCAAAGACATTTCACACTATCCCTATTGGACTAAATGTAAATGGATACATTATGTGCATACCTCTGGTGTACAGGCTTTTGCAGAACATCCAGATTTTTGCCTTGTTTTTTGTCTGTTCCTCATAATTGCTTTTCTGGCAAAGCTTTGAGAATTAAAGTCTGAAAATGACAGGCATGAGTTTCAGACTTTATATCCTTTGGAAAATGCATGTTAATGCAAAACCTTTTCTATCAACTTTATATGCAAGAGCAATATTTTTAAAAGTCCCTATTTTTGGGCTTGTCCCCCCATTATTAATGGCTTTGTCAAAATTTCTTGCTCTGAGGTTGAGAGGTATGATTGTACTGTATTAGCTATCCAACAGATCCAGTCAGATCCCAGACTGGAAAGTTGTTAGTGGTAACAAGTGGGGTACCACAGGGATCTCTGCTGAACTATCATGGTCTTCCTGCATCTTGCAGGCAACCAAGCAGATATTCCAAAGGTGTGGTTGACCATGTTTGACTGCAGTCTGGACACTGTTCCATTTTCCACTGACTATCAGGTTTAAGGAGGACTGGAATATACACATACCCAGTGTTCTAAACTCCAGTGAAATTCAGAAGTACAGCATAGTGGTATTTGACAAAGTTGTTCCCACCTCTCATGTTAAATAGTGCTTCCTTCAGACAGAAGATCATATGAGACCTTGGAAGTCTAGCTGATCCACTTTCAGGAGGCTAAAAGATCAGACATTACTGCCACTGTATTCTAGTTGCATCTGATACTGTGGCTCTACAATGCCAATATTAAGGGCCTTAATTTGCACAGTCTCCCCTCTGGTTGGAAAGGTTCCTACCTAACTACAGGTATGGTACTATGCTTTACTTTTAAGGCTGGTTTCTGCAAATGGGTAGAAAGAAATTCAGGTGCATCTATGCTTGTAAAGGGTAACAAGCTCTTTCCTAGGAGTATAGAGCTAGGCATTCTGTGACAACCTTAACTAATGTTCCTATATCCTGACTAAACATTGCTTCTGGCAAGGATACAAAAATGTATCTTAAACTTGTGATCCAGACCTAGTGACTTGCAGATTAATGTTTTATCATACACTTTTGACAGTGATAACACTTTCAAAATATGTAAAATGAGCAGATGAGTGGAATAACTGGCCAACAAAAATATTCAGTGGATTGCAATGGGACATGGCATAAACATTGCACACCTTCTGAAAGGTTATGCTGTGACCTGAATAAATTTCATAATTATACCTTGGTATATATGCTAGTGTAATTTTGAGGGATTTCCTATACACTTGAGCTGCTGCTAGTGTAATAAACCTGGATTCCCTTAATCTTCCATTCATTAATTCCCTTGCTCTTTGGATCACTCTTGTATTAAAGCTGCACTATACCCCAGCATCAATAATTAAGGCAGTTTAACAAAGCTGGCTTCAAGTTTTCTAGAACTCTTGTTTTTAAAATAGGACTCCATTAATGGCACCCATTAATTTTTAGCTTTAATGGGGTTTGTCTGATCAGTGAAAATTGATCCCTACAGCCTGATAAGGATTTTCCGCACAGAATATATATCCCATTCTCAAAGGAACAGTAAACTGGGGAGGAAGCAAGACTCTCGTAACTATACAGAATTAAATTATGAAATGAGGACAAGAGGGCACTACCATCAGTACTGGATTTAGTTTTGTCATTTTGGATCTGAATGGCTAGCAGTAATGCTTCAGATTTCTCTAGGACCTTTGCATAGCCTCTTGACTTGTCCTTTACTCACAAATGCCTGTACTTGATGATGATTAAACACACATTAGACCAGTTGACACTGATCATGCCTAGTTGTCCTCTTTATGGATAACTCACAGGCAGCCATGGGAGTTGGATTTGCAAATCTGTATTGCCCTGTTACACTCTTGACCAATACCAAAGCGGTAGGTGTACAATTAATGTCATTTGATCAGCAAAATCTCCAAGGAGGTCTCTGGTTCCAGTAGCAATAACCATAGGATGCATACACTCACACAGATCAATAACCGTAGGATGCATGCACTCACACAGATCCCCCTTTTCTGGCCAGCTCTTCAGCACTCTGGTCACTAACTGAAGAAGGACTGTAAGGATTTTGTAGATATTGTAACAAACCATTGGGCCTTGCAAACTAATCACTATCAAACCCAATTACAACAGCTCTCAGTTAATGGCATGGCTCTTAAAGTGAACATTGAAATTGGTTCTTTCTGCAGGTTGGGTGTTCTAGTAAGCCTGGATTTTGTGTCTTAATAGAGGACTGTATTTTGGTAAATTGCCATTAAAATCTAGTGTGAAAGCTTTTAATGCTCTGGTATAGGTCAAGCAGAGCTCTTACCTGTTCATAGCTAGAATAATTTTGTAACTAATCCTACCAGTACCTGGTTTTATAAGCTTAAGTTTGCTTCCTTTACAGGCTGGAAAGGAGCAGATGATTTCCCAAAATGGTGTCTAACTGCATTTCAAAGAAGATAAACTTGAGGATTTAATAACATTCACACTGCCTTTTGAAAAAAATCAATGAGACCTTTGAACTTATGCATACTGGAAAGAGGTAAATGTGGAATGTAACAACTGTTGGTTCAGAATTCTTTTTGCACTGAACTTTTCCTATGCTTTAAAAGGAAGCACTCTTGTGGCATGTCACTTGGCTAACTGGTTACACTTTTCTAGACCCCTGTAGCATAACCATGCTTTACTGTATTGCATTTCCTTAAGCTGAGTGGCACTCCAATGCCATTTTTGGCTGAGTTGCATGCTGCTACAGTCTCCTATTTAGAACTGGGAGCAAACTCACTTGCACAACGTGAAGTGTCCAACTCCCCATACTATGTGCTGTGTATCATGAGCCCATCTTCCCATTACAGATAACTCTGGTCCCCCCACAGCTCCATTCTGTTATCTGCATTTGTGGGAACATCTGATAAATTGGCTGCACTTGCTCTAAACATTAGTATTACTGTATGTCTGGTTGCACTTCAGAGCTTGCTCACTACTAACTCAATGTACGATTGCACTGTTTACAGAAAATCTGCTTGATGTATTTCCACATCCTACTTCACAGCCAGTGATTAATTTCATAGTTTGGCTTATAAAACTGACACTGATATTCTGATGGTACTAAAATTTTTCACCCATAAACAGGCATTTTCTCATTTTACATATGCACAGTGAGCATTTTCTCCTTGCCAAGCTGTCTCTTGCTGTATGCTCCCCTTGCTGCACTGATAACATACAAGTGGCTGCTTATTTCACTGTAATTTCAAATATTTGTATCGTGCTGCTATTGTGTATTGCATCTTCATCTGTAGCATTTACTACCATATCTAAATCTGTTTCCATAAGTTCAGACTGCCTAAAGATATCTAGTGTTAGCAGGTTGGCATGAGGGCAATGTGACATCAGTCTCTCCATTTTCCAAGTACATGGATAGCATGTGGGTGTAAATAGCCAACCAAATTAGACAGTTCTTGTTCACCATGGTTGTCAAAAAGTAGCCTACTCCAGACACTGCAAATCAACACAAAATACAGACTGAGCTACTGAATCCCTTGAGCAATGTACCAGTAACGCACTTTACACTAGTTTCTTGACCAGACATGTTGCTCAACTTGCAAACGTTTAAGGCTACTGGAGCATGCAGCCACAACTATCCTATTTGATAGATGCTGACATGCCACTCTTTAGAGAGCATTCTATCTAAAAGGTTCAAAGTACTACCTGGTAATTGGCCATGTGGAGTGAATGATTTGTAAATTTCATCTTTAGGGAGATAGGACATTGTAGTTTGGGAGTTATTGTCTGTAAGTAGTGGGCTGCAAAACAGTATTGTGCTGCCACCATTTCTGGTGTCTTATCTAGTCTGACCAACTGATGCTAATTGCTCACTTAATGTGAGAGGTGGGTGGAAATGGTAGATGGCAAACTACTTTCCCCTTGGGGCTTCTCCACATTAGCAAAGGCACAGTTAGACTGCCTGCTTGGGACTGAACGGTTTGATTGCCAGAACTGTCTTCCTGATCATTCATATCACTTAACTGTGTCTTTCTGGGTTTAATGCTGTTCCCCTCCCTCTGATATTGGAGTAATTTAGGGGGGTATAGTATTTATCTTGTGACTAATCCAGCAAAATGTTTACCTTTTAACTCCTGGATCAGTCCATTTAGTGTTATAACCTATATAAAACCTTGTTTCTCTCCCAAAGATACCTAGCTCAAATTGTGCTGTCCTATAGTAGACTATCATCTTCTGATAACCAATTTGTAAATATATACCACAAATGTGTACATGCCAGTTCTTGAATAGCTATGTCCCCTCTCCAAGGAAATGTTGCATTTGATTTTGTTATAGTATCACCAGTCTGCTACACACCTAAATCTCCCCCATAATTATCTAATTGCAACTCTTTTCAAGCTCCATGCCTAAATCTTCCCCATAATTATCAAATTGCACCATCTTTCCAAGATCCACAACTGCAGCAGACCTTGTATTTGTAAATAATTACAAGCCAAACATAGCATTATTTGCATTAAACATCCACCAAAGTATGGCAAAAAGTTCCTTTTGTGGTTTACTGGTAGAAACAACCCCCTTCTTGGACTCAAGTCTCTGAAAGCTTCAGTTTATGCCAGATTTATTCTGGTGCAAGCCAAGATCACTATCTTTCAAAAATGACAGCCTTCTAATGTTAAACTTCTCCCATTACCAGGACTGTGCTTCACATTTTTTCCTTAACCTAGTCAGCCTTGACACATCTTAGATTTCTGACCAATGCATAGAGTAGGCCATATCCCTCTACAATGGCTCTACCACTGAGCCTGGTAACAAGACAAATGTAATCCACATTATTCCCAAAGTAATGTGTAGTCCAGTAGGCAACCTGATTTAGTTTAGGCTTGTGGAAGGTATGTACATACAGATTCAAACTAGCACTTACCTAGGTTTGATACTACCCCACATTACTAATTTAACCCTGTGTAATCTGCTAGATGACTGGCTCATGGTTGAGTAGTCTTAAGGCTTTCTAGTACCAGGATACTACAGAACTTTTTTTTTTTTCCCTAACATTCTAAAAGATCAAGTGGTTGAGACCACTAGGCTGTTTCATTTTAGAAAGGGGAAATTATGGCAATTACTAGGCTCTTCCTATTGGTCTAGTGAACCAATTGCCTAGTAAAGTAAAATCTTGTACTGAACTCTGGAGAAAGCCATAAATCATAGGCCCAAAAGACTTGAATTTTGTTAAATGTAGAAAATTAAATACCTAGTTTTGCATTGGCATGAATGTTTCTGAAGATGAATTTCTGAATTCAGTTAGCCAGAAAACCAAAGTGTTGAACAGGCCAAAAATAATGCAAAAATCTAGATTCTGTGAAATCTGGACAGTTAAGCATGCCTGATTAGTAAAGAATCAAATTCTGTATTAAGCCATCCATATTTTGTGGCTGGATTCCCCTTGTATTGCAGAGGGTAGGCAGACCCACTCGGTATGGGACAGATAACTGTTCACTTCTTGCATGATTGAATACATTGAGACTGGACTCCACAATGAGTAGGTACAGTTCTCAGCTTTTATACTGGGTAAAGGTCCTGTCCAATGCTTGCAGTAAAATGCAGCAAGTACTCTCCTTCAGTGATGGCATGCGGGGTGAAGAATTATATACTGCCTTCTGTTGGTTTCTTGCAATTACTTGCATTTACATGCATGCATACCACAGTATATTTAACTATTTATTGTGACCAACTAGTTTTATTACTGTATTGTATCCTTACCCAGAGATATGATGATGTGAATTGTCTTATGTTTACGGGTAAACCTTTGATTGGTTAATTGCCCTGTATAATGATCTAATTGGTTCATTTTTATATTTTTGTACTGTCAGCAATATCACCAGTATATAAGCTTGTTTACTCCTTTGTTCTGGGAGTCTCCCTGGTGCTTTCCATGAGGCTCCCGCAAGTGTGTACTGTAGATAATAAAAACCAGTGAAAGAGAGAAAGAACTGTATCTGTCTTCATTCTTAAGGTATCCTGAGATGTAACACTAGTTTACAGCTGAATGCACAAACTAATAGGGTAAACTTGACACTGCAGTAAGATGGCTCAGTTATGCCAATATGTAATACTAGGAGTTGAGGTCTATTCCTTCCCCACAATCAGTTGAGAAATGAACTGCTGATAAAGGTTCTTTAATTATTCTGTATAATAAACCCGGGTTATAGACTGTCTATTTGTATTGCTCTTTGCTGCTGTGGACTGGCTAGCAAAGGTGGTATGGACTCTAAGATGTAAAGCTTGAGCCTTGGACAGGAAGATGTTCTTCGTGTTTCACTGTTGCAGTCCTCACACTTGGGTTATCCTGCCAGGGGTAGCCCTCAGTTGGGCCAAATACCAGAGGCTTAGTATTTCTGCGTCAGTTACTGTCACTTCAGGACTGACGTCAGGACATCAGTGGTATAAAACCAGGCAGCCGATGCCATTACATCCGTCTTTCTTACCGAGGAGCCTGAAGCAGAAGCAGTTTGCACTAGTGCTGGTCGGCCACTACCTGAGTTTTTGCTTCCAAAGTTGAAGTTTTCTAAAGCTAAGTACCCTAATGGGGATCCTTTTTTCTTGCTCTAACCGATGTCAGAAAATGTTAACAATTGTCTCGCCTGTGGAAAGCAAATAGCACACCGAGATTTCCATTCTTACTGCATCACCTGTTTAGGCCAAGTCCACGACGTGTCTCGTTGCTGTTTTTGTGCTTTGTTCAATACTCAAACTATTCGTCATTGGGCCTTTATTGTAGCTAAATACTTTCATTCTCAACCTCTGTATTCCAAAATGGCTTCGATAAGCCATCCGACTACCAATCATCTGAAAAAACATAAGGATAAAGACATAGACAGACCGCACAAATCCAAAACTACCAATTATGCTTAAGTTAAGATAGTCGCTAGTTTGCCGGTACTCAGTGAGGTGCCTTTGCAGCCCCTGATTCCCAATTCAATGGATTTGCAGGCTGCTACCAAGACCCATTTGGAGTCTGGTATACCACGAGACTCTTCTTTGACTATGGAACCTGCGGATGTCTCTACGTTAAATGGGTCTGGAGCCACTGTGCAGGCACCGGCTTCTGAGGAAGTTCTTCGCACTACCGATATTTGACACAAACCGATGACTTTTTTCGCGTCTTCAGTTCTTTCTAAAACTACCGAGTTTCTAAGACCAAAAGTACAAGCTACGCCTAAAAGCCGACGACCCTATCTCAAGTGCCTGTTTCCTTGCCACAATCACAGATGCTTAAAAAGGCGGAAGACCTTATCATACTAATTAGGGGAAGCCAGCCTTCCCCTGCTAAAAAAAAAAGAGACTTGTCCCCAGCAGCATTATCTGACCAAGTGTCCGACGACTATGAGGTTTCTGATTATGAAGACATGCTCTTATCTGCCTATGAGGATTCAGATGCTGCGGAATCCATTTCTTCTGCCTCTCCTCCAGAGGATTTTTCTTTTGGTGAAACCCTACATACTTTGAGAGAGCATTTCTATTGGGAATGCCAGGATTATCCTCAGTCCAAAAAGAGACTCAGGGAATTTTTAGATTTACTACAGCACAGGCCCTTAGCTATCCCTCCTGTTCTGGATGTTGTGGATGATGTCTTTATGGAATCCAGTCTTACTCCTGATATTTTACCCCCTGCTCCCAGGAAACCTGATAGGTACTACAGCGTCCCTGACTCACACAAATTTCATTTCAAAAATCCTACTGCTGACCCAGAGGTTATCTCCCAAGGACCTAAAGGAATAAAAGCAACTTCAGCTAAGAATCCCACACCCTCGGACAGGGATTCCCAAGCTTTAGACAGATGGGGTAAAAAAGTATACACCTCTGCAACTCTTGCCATCAGAGCATTAAATTGTCAGTCCCACATGCTGAAATACCAACAACATACTATGGAACTTATTAAGCAAAAATTATCTACCTTCCCTGACTGTGCAGAAAATAAAGAATTACGAGAGGTTATGCATTCTACAAGCCAAGTCAGAAAGCATACCCTGCAAAGAAGAATCTTGCAGGGCAGCAGTCACAGGTTCTGTACTTAGAAGGCATGCCTGGCTTAAGGATCAGACCTAGCCAGACCATGTCAAATCAAAATTATTGGATGCACCTCTGAACAAGGACAATCTGTTTGGCACCAAAGCAGAAGAGGTTTTGAAAAAGATGGAAGAAAAAGCTAAGTCTATGCAGACAGTCAAAGATATTTTGCAAGTGCAACCTCCAAGATTCAATAGACATTGTCCCTCAAAACATTGGTCCTTTCCAGCCCCCTCAAGGCCACCTCAAACTAGACCTAGGGGAATCAGACCCCCCAGACTACAGTCTCAGGATATGCAGAGATCTAAGCAATGGAGTACCTCCACTTCTAAAACAGGGAGTGCTAAGCCACTCCCTTATGGAAAGAATTCACAATGACTTCTCAACTCCTTCCCTCCCCTCTGACCAATTGGTCATGCCCCTAGGAGGAAAACTTGCCCACCATGCAAAAAAATAGACCTCCATCACCAACGATCGATGGGTCCTCAACATAGTATCCCAGGGGTACAAATTTTATTTCCACATGCTGCCAACCCTAAAAGGGTTCCCAGACCTTCCTCCAAACCAGTGGGCAGAGGCACAAAACCAAGTTCAGTCCCTGCTCTCCATAAAGGCAATTCAGACTGTTCCTGCAGAACAGATAGGCCAAGGTTTTTATTCCAGACTTTTCCTGGTACCCAGAAAAGAGGGTACCTGGTGCCCAATCTTAGATCTATTAGATCTATTCATTCTAAAAACTCTCCTGGTGCTACCAAAATTCAAAATGCTCACCCTACAGCAGCTTCTCCCTATGATGTCCAAAGATGTCTGGTTAGCCACCCTAGACCTAAAAGAGGCCTATCTGCACATCCCAGTCAGGGACTCCTGCAGGAACCATCTACGTTTCAGGGCAGGATCTATGCATTATCAGTTTTCTACACTTCCCTTTGGCTTAGCCACTTCTCCCAGAGTTTTCACAAAATGCCTGGCCCCAGTCATTGCCTATTGCAGACAAAGAAATATTCAAATTTACCCCTACTTGTACGACTGCCTGATTCAGGCAGACAGTCAGGAAAAGCTGTTGCAGCACCTGACATTTGTAAAGGACCTTCTAACCTCCCTGGGGTACACTATCATCGAAAAGAAATCCAAACTAGTCCCCAATCAAAAAATTGTATTGCTGGGAGCAAGCTTGGACACAGTATCCCAGATGGCATTCCTTACTCCAGAAAAACAAGCCTATCTGACAGGCTACTTCTCTCAAATGGCCATCAGAACCCAGTTATCTGCAAGGAAAATCCTACAAGCTATAGGGTTCATGGCCTCCTGTATTTATTAATTCCATATGCCAGACTGCATATGAGGACACTTCAATGGTACTTAAAAAGTCTTTGGTGCCAACATTCTCAGGACCTGGAAACTATCATACCTATGATACCTTGTCTAAGGAAAGAGCTCCTTTGAGGGCAGCAGCATGCAACCACAACAAGGGGCTTCCCTTTACACAACCCCACGCCATCCAGACCCTAACCACAGAAACATCAGACTATGCCTGGGGTGCACATCTGGACAGCAGGTGCATTCAGCGCCACTGGACCCCAAATCAAATTAATCTGCACAGCAACCAAAAAGAGATGCTAGCTATTCAACACACTCTGACAGCTTTCAGATCCCTACCCTCTCCAGGGCCTCTACTAATTGGCGGCGCAGTGGTGCAGTGCTTAACGCTGTCACCTCACAGCAAGAGGTTCTCCGGTTTGATTCTCAGCTGGGGTGCCTTCTGTGTGGAGTTTGCATGTTCTCCCTGCATTCACGTGGGTTTCCTCTGGGTACTCCGGTTTCCTCCCACATTCTAAAAACATGCTTCTGGAGCATTTCTCCCCGGGCCTCCGCTGAAAACAGGATCTGTGGAACCTAGTCGGGCTTTCCTGGTCAACAAATGTAAAATAAATAAAAATAAATAAATAAAATAATCAAAACCAACAACACCACAGTGATGTGGTACATCAACAAGCAGGGGGGAACCCACTCATCCACTCTGCAGGCTAGCCATGACCCTTTGGAACACGGTCTCAGCTATGCATATTCACCTGCAAGCTCAATTCCTGCCAGGCAACCAAAATTCTCTGGCAGACAACTTAAGCAGAAATCTCCTAGACCCACATGAGTGGCAATTAAACCACAACACCTTCAGCCTTGTGACCCAGAAATGGGGTACCCCGAAGGTGGACCTATTTGCCTCCCCCTACAACCACCAGCTCAGTAAATTCTGCACCAAGGAGCCTCACAGCAAGGTCTGGAAAGTGGATGCACTAGCCTTCCAGTGGGCAAACCTCTCAATCTATGCATTTCCCCCTCTCCCTCTTCTTACAAGAGTACTACTCAAGATAAGGGAGGAAAGATCAAGGGCAATCCTGATTGCCCCAGACTGGCCATGCCAACACTGGTACCCACTACTGCACAGTCTGTCACCGTTGCCTCCATGGCACCTCCCCCAGATCCCAACTCTCCTGACTCAGCAGAAGGGACAGTTCTTGCATCCACAATTGCAGACCCTGAACATTGCAGCATGGCTTATCCCTTTACTTCTCCTCCAGTGGCCAGCCTATAAAGCAGGTACTGGATGTCATACATGAAGCCAGACGACCAGTACTAGAAAATCCTATGCTGATAAATGGAAAAGGCATTGTTCCTGGATCCAGACTAAAGGAGTGAATCCAGCACAGCCCTCCTTACCTCTCATCCTGGATTACCTAGCAGACCTACTCCACAGGGGCATATCCTTCTCTTCCATCAAGATCCATGCCTCTGCCATTTCTGCTCATAACAGCACTGAGCCACCTCTCTTCTCACACCCTCTCATCAAGCAGTTCCTGAGAGGGACTAACAACTTAAGGCCACCAGGAAGAGCCCCTACCCCTGCTTGGGACCTTAACTTTGTATTGGAAAAGCTCATGCTACCACCCTTTGAGCCTGCAGTATCAGCAGAGTTAACATTCCTCTCTTGGAAAACAGCCTTGCTTCTGGCCATCACTTCAGCTAGAAGATGTCTGACCTACAAGCACTTATGGCTGTGGAACCCTTCATCATTTCTCATGCTGACAGGGTCTCCCTCAGGACTAACCCAACTTTCATGCCTAAAGTGGTATCCAGTGTGGCTATCAACCAATCTATCCATTTGCCCACCTTTTTCCCTAATCCTCAGAATAAGGGGGAAAGGATCCTGCAATCTTTAGATGTGCACAGACAGCTCAGAGTCTACCTTGATAGGACTAAGCCCTTTAGGAAATCTGACCAGTTGCTAGTCAGCTTTGCACCAGGGGCAGAGGACAAGGCCATATCAAAACAAACCATCTCCAAATGGATAGCACACTGTATCCATTTCTGTTACAAACACCATGGGAAACCACCCCCTCAGGTGGTCAGAACACATTCCACTAGGACAACTTCAACCTCTACAGCCTTTTTCAGAGGAGTCCCTACCAGGGACATTCTGGAGCTGCAAGTTGGAGTTCTGTTCATACCTTCACCAAGCATTACCACCTGCCTATCTTTTCCAAATCCAGGGCGGGTTTTGCAACAGCAGTCCTGCAGGGCATACTAGCCAGCCCCAACTCTTCTTGACTGCCTCCACCCATTCTTCAGCTTTGGGAATCAACCCAAGTGTGATGACTGCAACAGTGAAACATGAAAAACATAGTACAGTTGTGCACACTTACCATAAGTGTAGATGTTAGAGTGTATTCACTGCTGCAGTTCTGGTTTCCCACCCTCCAGTCCCCTTGTCTTTCTCTCTCTCTCTCTCTCTCTTCCTCACTCCTTACAAGGCTATTGGTATTTACTTTTTACTGGTGGTGTTTTTCCACCATAACTTAGCTCCCTATTTTGGGGCAAGTAAAACTGATGTAATGGCGTTGGCTGCCTGTTTTTATACCATTGGCGACCTGACGTCAGAGTTGAAGTGACATCAATTGATGCAGAAATACTAAGCCTCTGGTATTCGGGCTGACTGAGGGCTACCCCTGGCAGGATAACCCAAGTGTGATGACAGCAACAGTGAATACACTCGAACATCTACATTTATGGTAAGTGTACACAACTGTACTTTTCCTGTATCGTTAATTGTGATATTGTCTATTTCATGTCTGCTTATGTAATTTGTAAATATCTCATCTGTAATATGTCTTCTTTGTTATTACTTATCTGTCTATCTTGTTAATGTGCCTTCTTTGTTATTACTTATCTGTCTACCTTGGAGCTTTTCTCCCCGGGCTTCCACTGAAAATGGACATTAATCCAGTTGGACTATCCCGGTCAACAAATGTAAAATAAATAAATAAATAAAAATATATCACCTTAAGATAGTATCTAATTGGGGGGGGGGGTCAAGTAATATAGATCAGAAGAAAATATGCCTTGGGCACCAGACCTTAAACTGAAAGCTTAAACAGAAGGATTTTATCAACTGAGTTAGTCAATTTTTGATGCTTGGACATGAGCTTTTGTTTGGCCAGGTTACTTTTGGTTTAAAAGACGTGATTGAACTAACATCTTGGACTTTGCTTGTAAAGCTATTTCCTTGCTTCTGTTAGTAGTAGGTCATCACTTATGTACAATTGACAGTAATGCCTTTATACTCATGATCCTAACCAGCATCGTTCACCTTTCTTGGTGAAATGAGTATTCACAGTAATGCAAGCCAAAAGTAATTTGAAATCATTAAAAGCTAATGCAAGGGGAAACATTCTAGACAGGTAATACTTGTAGGTTAAATGTGTCTAAGGAAACTTGAAAGGCCAAAATTGAAGACTTGAGACCTGTATTCAGTTTGTACTGGTTTGGGGACTATCCATAATTAGACTCTGCCCTGAGCGTCATTAAGCCACAGCTTAAGATAATCTTGTATTGGCCTTTTGTTCTAGATATTTGTGATATTTGTTAAAACTCGGCAAAGTACTCTACCCTTTTGTGGTTCAAAACTTTTTTTTGTAGACTTACTCACTCCTGCAGCTCTGAATAGACTAGCATTTCAGGAGTTCAAATCCTGAATTGTCCTAGTAAAATGTGTACTTCCAGACGTTTTGGTCAAAAGCCTTCTGGAAGTCTAGTACCTGGCTTTCAGTCCTTCACCTGCCTAAATGCAAGTCATGGATTATAACCAATACTTAGTAAATGTCAATTTCCAATCAACATGCTTTGCCTTCTACACTTCAGACAACATATTCATGCATTTATAAATTGTGGATGGTGGGTTTAACTTGTAAATCCCTCCTGTAGCTAGTCAGATTTTTATGCTATCTGTCATAACTACTGTAATTTTTCTGGTGTATGTTCTGTTGTATGGAACATTCTTTATACTCCACATAAGCATTTCTTACTGTAAAATGTAATTTTGGAGAAATGAATGGGGGAAGCTGGAAATTCATCCATGTCCCTAATGGATAGGGGCAACTGGTAAATGTCCTAACCCCTACTTTTTGCCCACATCTGGGTTATTTGTATGCAAAATAAAAGGACTAACTTCCATGGGAATGTAAGGCTAGGCTTGAGATCAGATTACCATCTAGTAATCACCTATGGAAGCAGTTGGCTGGATATGGCAAAGGCCTCCCTATGCTCCTGCTTAGGGTTATGTGTTGGGGGGAGGGGTTTCAGTACAAATTCACTCAATATTTTTTCTATGGCTGAGTTACTGTCCAGAGTTCTGTGATTCAGTAACTGAAAACTAGGTCTTGGCCATAAGGCCTAGTAAATTGATACATGCTGCATCTGAAATGTTACCTGTATGGACAATAATATTTTTGTCCTTACAGCTTTGTAAATTACAAACTAAAGTAGTCTCTCAGTTGAGTAAAGTTCTCCTTAGAGGGAAGAACAAAACTTCTAACTTGCTCTCTTTCTCCGGGGGAGAAAACAGTTTTACCCAGATGTCAGCTCTTGTGGGCAACTGTTTCTTTAGCTCTAAAGATGCCCTAAAAGTGAAGTGGTGTTTAACTGAACTAAATTCATATGGTGGCTGTCCTCTTACAGCTTGGAAGTTCAGGATGCAGGCGTAGTTAAAAACCTCTGACTCATGTCCCTCCCTGTTCTTGTTCTGGTGTTAATGTTGGTGGCTTTGAAATTGCCCACCCCTATTGTAAATTTGTATTAGGATACTCCTTCTGGGCCCATCTCATTTGCTCACTCAACTGAGTGCAGTGAGATCATATTCTGATTTCAGGCACTCCTACAGTGTACAAAGAGAGTATTTGGAAAGGACAACCCCTGTAGCCTCTTAATCCTGCTCAGTTCCCTCCCTCAAAAATAAATAAATAAATAAATAAAATATATACATATTTTATTCAGCTGCTCTTACTGTAAGTGTCTTAGTTGCTGTTCTGCGTACTGTTATCTGTTCAGTCGCTTTTACTCTGCACTTATTACTGCTTGTTAGTAGCCTTCTAATTTACTGCCTTCTGCACTTGTTTTTTAGTCATTTGTTAATTTAATTGCATTTATTTAAACTGTATTTGCCGTAATATTGCTACACACTCGTGTGCTAGCCTGCACTGCAATTTGAATTGTATTTACTGCTTTTCTGTAAAAAAAAAATAAAAAAATTCTAAGCTTGTTTACTGCCTTTCCTGTAACTAGTCTAGTCCAGATACAGATGCGTTGTATCCAGGACTGTTGGTAAGCTTCTAAGCCCCACAAGCTTTTCTGTGTTGGAGGGAAGCCTTCTAGCTTATCAGTGGGAGTGGTAAGCACTAGGTAGCCTATCTACCATGGGAAGTGTGGATTTTGGCCCAGAAATTGTAGCTCATTGGCCGTTTGGGCAGTTTTTCCATCTCTTTCTACTTTCTGGTTTAAAAGCCCACATTTCCGTTTGGTCCCTGCCTTTCCTGTAACTAGTGTAGTCCAGGTACAGATTTGCTGTATCCAGGACTGTTGGTAAGCTTCTGAACCCCCCAAGTCCTTCTGTGCTGGAGAGAAGCCTTCTAGCTTATCAGTGGGAGTGGTAAGCACTAGGTAACCTATCTACCACAGGAGGCGTGGTTTCTGGCCCAGAATTATAGTTTATTGGCCATTTGGGAAGTTTTTCCATCTCTTTCAACCTTCTGATTTAAAAGCCTGTGTTTGCGCTTGTTTCCTGCCTTTCCTGTTACTAATCTAGTCCAGGTACAGATTTGCTGTTTCCAGGACTCTTTGTAAGCTTCTGAGCCCCCAAGCCTTTCCATGTTGGGAAGCCTTCTAGCTTATCAGTGGGAGTGGTAACCACTAGGTAGCCTGTCTACCACAAGAGGAGTGGTTCTTGGCCCAGAAATTGTAGTTTATTGACCATTTGGACAGTTTGTCCATCTCTTTCAACTTTCTGGTTTAAAAGACCACATCTGCGCTTGTTTCCCATCTTTCCTGTAACTAACCTATTGGGAAGCACTAGAAAGCCTTAAACTGATACAAGCCTTCTAGCTTAGAAGAGAGACTTTGGAGTGATTAAGTATCAGTTTTGTGTACTTTCTTGCTGTACTTAACTGTTTTCTGCCTAAAAGCCGATTTTCCAGCATTTATTGTTATTTAAAAGCTTGGTTTTTTTCACATATTGTACTTATTTGACTGCCTGCACTTTTAAAAAGTTGTTTTTTGTTTAAATAATTTGTTTAACTGTTGTACGCTACACACTAAAGTGCGATAGCCTTTTCTGATCGTTTGTAGTCATTTAAAGCTGTTTTAAGTGTATTTTTTTACTGTTTTTGCCTTATCTTTTCAAAAGCACAAAAACAAAAAAAATTCCTTGTTTTCCGCCTTTCTAAGCTAGTATAGTCCAGTTTTCAGGCTAGTGCTGAATTCAGGGCTGTGTTACAAGTTTCTGAGTTGCCCATACCTTACTTGGATAGAAGGAAGTTTCTCTGTTCACCAGTGAGAGAGGGGAGCTTTGAGCAGCCTATCTATCCCTAGAGGAGTTGTTCCAGCCCAGAAGTTAGTAGTTTATTGACATTTTGGGCTAATTTCTCTCTCTTTAATTTCCCTGCTATAAAAACTGCGTTTGCACGGTTTTGCGCGCCAGGTTAGCTAGGGTTAAATTATTCCCGGCTCCACTAAATTTCCTCTTCAGTTTTTCCCTTGTAAAAAGCATCCTACAGCCCAGCACTTGCTTAGACCAAATAGCAAGCACTAATATACCCTGACACTTGATTGCCCAGCAGGGCAAGGCTCTTTATTCACCCCTCACCAACCAAGTGACTAAGCAGCTCACCCTACTATTCAGGCATGATCAAAGGGCAATTTCAGGTGTACTCTCCAGTCCAGCCGGTGAATCTGGGTATCCTGAGGCAATATTACAATGAACTGCCTCATGTACACAGAGAACCCTCTCCTCCTACCACAAAATACTAACATATGCGAGAAATGCAATTATACAACCAAACTGGAGGCAAAGCTGCCGCCACCCAAGACTGGAACAGACAGTCAAGAGGAGGAGGTTAACACTTGCACCACACCTCCAGCCACACATAGACCTACTAAACCATCACTGGCAAAAAATACACAAAATCATACTCGGAGGCTCTAAATAAAAACCTGCAAAAGTATCAGAGACCTCCAAAGCAAACACTCAAACAACCTGCACCTCCCATCACAAACCAGACAACACATAAAACACAAATTCAGTGTGCTGCACAATCACAGCCCTTATGGCGAAATAACATACCTAACACACTAGTAATAGGTGACTCTATAGTCAGGCACACTGACACCCCACTCACTAGGCTGGACAAGCAGAAGGTTACTGTTAGCTGCCTGTCAGGAGCCAGAATCCGCCACATAATACAAGCACTCAGGTCACTCCAGAACAAGTACAAATATGACTCTGTCATTGTTCATGTTGGTGTGAATGACCTGAGATGTACCTCCCTGGACTACATGAAAGGAGACATGGAAGAGCTCTCTGATCATGTAGCCCAGGCTGGTATGACCCTGACCCTGAGTAGCATCCTGCCCTCACCAAGAATGATACCTCAGTATAAAGAAAAAATGATCAATTTCAACAATTGTCTAAGCTTCTAGTGTCATTCAAAGGGGATCCAGTGTCTGTCAGCCTGGGATGACATGCTTGACAAGCTGTGTTGCTTCGCAAGAGATGACTTGCACCTGTCAACCCTAGGCTTTCCAATACTGGCCAAGGCTCTTGCTGCCCCCATAGTGCCTTTTTTAGGCAAGGCTCAAAAGTCAAACCCACCTCCGTAAACAGCACAATTAACAAAAAACTGAGGGTTATGCTACTTAATGCCAGGAGTTTAAATCTCAAAATGCATGCGCTCAAAGCACTCCTCAGTATGGAGAATGTTGACATCTGTGCAGTAACTGAAACCTGGTTCAAGGCTCCAGAGAGCATCGCAGCACTACTGGGCTACAACTCATACCACAAGTTTTGGTCACGGAACATGGACCAAAACACAAAAGGAGGGGGTGTATCCATATTCATCAAGGATACCTACACTTCTGGGTTAGTGGCGCAGCATGATACCTCTGAAATCATTCATGTGCAACTAACATCGGGTAAATCTGCAATGCAAATTGTGGCCTGCTACAGATCACCCTCCATGACCCAGGACCATCACTCCACCTTTCTGGAGACACTGGAAAACATGAAGGTCCTACCGAACACCCTGATATTGGGCGATTTCAATTACCCTGCCATTAACTGGGAAAACTACTCAAGTACAAACTCCCAGGCCCAGCGCTTCCTGGAATTCATCAACTCAAATGCACTGGATCATCTGGTAAACTCCCCTACAGAGGTGAAAACATTTTGGACCTGGTCATCACCAACATGGGCGACGTGTTCCACACCGGAGATCAACCTGTCACTGGTTAGATCAGACCATAAACTAATCACTCTGGATGTCCACACCCCACCACCACCCCCAGCTAAGGAAACCACAGTAAAAAACTTTTCTAAAGCAAACTTTACCTTACTTAAGACAGAGGTGGTAAGTTTCACAGCCCCCACCTTAAAGGATAACGCTGCCCAAGATGCAGAAACCTTTACAAATGCACCCTATGAGCACCTACAAGGATGCATGGATCGTGCCATCCCTAGCAAAACCAAGACTCACTCCTCTAAGAGAAGGAAACCAGTTTGGTGGACCCCTGCAATAAACAAGCTATACAATAGAAGGAGGAAACTAGTTCAGAAAAAAAGCAAATCCCAAGAAGGGAAGACATCCCTGATCAGTATCAGTAAGAAACTAAGGTCCCTCATAAAATCATCCAAGGCTAACTTCGAAAGAAAAATAGCCAAGGATTCCAAAGATAACCACAAAGCCTTCTTTAGCTATGTTAAGAATCTAAGTGGCAACTCGCAGATATGCACTGAACTAGTGCAATATAGCACAAAATATACTGAACCTACTGATATTGCCAACATCCTGGCAGATAGATTTATTGCAAACTTCACCCCCTCTCACCCCCAAAAGGGCCCACAACAATACCAGAAAAGTGTAGTGTCCTGGAAATCACAGACACACAGGTGAAAACAGCCCTTTCAAAAGCCAAAAACACAGCATCATTGAGGCCAGATGGTGTCCCAGGCTGCATCTTGCACAAACTACAGAACAATCTAACCCCCCACCTAAACATGCTGTTCAACCTCAGCCTCTCCACAGGTTACGTGCCCATAGAATGGCACACAGCAATGGTTATTCCACTCCACAAAGGAGGAGCCACAACTGACCCTGGTAACTATCGCCCCTTAAGCCTGACTAGCCTGGTCTGCAAGGCTGTGGAGCGCATCATCATGGAACCCATTAACAAATACATTGGGAACCTCCCAACACTTGACCTGACCCAGTTTGGCTTTGTTAAGGGCAGATCATGCCTACTAAACCTGGTTGACTTCTTTGAGACAGTCACCAAGACCATAGACGAGGGAAAGGTTGTTCACACAGCCTACCTTGACCTCGCCAAGGCTTTCAACACCATTCCCCAATTGGCCTCAGATCCCCTGTCTTTTTTAGTACTAAAAAGAATCTTGAGTAAATTCCTGATCCAATTTGACCTGCAGGGATCTTCTGGATCACTCTTTGTTTTTGTTTTTTTTTTATAGCAGCTTTGAAATCTCCATAGCTGCTGATTTCCTCTGACTGGGAGGAACATTGGGAAACAATCTCTTTGGTTTCAGATGTTTAAAAAAGGAATAGAGTAGCCTCTGGATACGGTCCTTTGCACCCATACGTTGTTCATAATGGCTAACCAGGCTTCTGGGTGCAAGGATAAGTGCCCCCTGACTACTTCCAGAGGACGACAGCCAAGCAGCCTTTCAGGAGAGCTGAAAGGGTCTGTCTGAGAATGAATCTCAAGACCCTTGATTTTGCAGACTCCCTTTGCCACGTGGGTGGTGTCTACCATTAAAACTGTTTCCCCCTCTGCCCTGGGGGAATGGTCTCCATGAGATTCCTGAAAAGGACCTTGACACTTTTTGAACCACAATTCTTTACCACCACGCTGATTCCTGGAGAAGGATTTTTGTGGGGTAGAAAAATGGATTACAATGGCAGACAAGGCATTTCCATCTTTCTCACATTGGGAGAGTGTCTGTCTGACTGTTGTTCCATCATAAATAACTTTTCAGGTGATGATCCATCAAAGTGTGCATTGATGAAAGATGCCTTGAAAGGTTCCTCAAAGTCAAAAAGCCACATCCAGGCATGATGCTTAATGGCAATGCCAGAACTGACAGCCCTAGAGGTACCCTATGCATCATGGGAAATTAACCCATGGACTCTGTGATGGAGTTAGAGAGTTCTTCGATTAAATCCCTCTGTAGCCTTGCAAGATGAGAACGATAGTTTTGTGCTTGTAGGGTAAAAGTAGCCAAGGTGTAAACTCTCTTGCCAAATGTGTCCATGGCACTAGACACCCTGTTAGGGGATGGACAGCAGAGATTTCCTGAGCCAGCTGCTTTCAGGTACCTACTGCAACAATCACGGCATCTGTTGGAATCCCCTTACTCCAGTATGGTCAGTCTGTGGGGGCACTAAGAATCCTAGCTGCACATTTGGGGAAAGGGTCTACAGTGTCCATCTCCTTTCATGCCCTGGTTAATATTTGATTGATGAGTGCATCAGTGGGGGGACACCCAAGATGTAGATGGGCTGGACCCAAAAACTTCCAAGAACACTGTTTACTCAGAGGTAGGGTTTTGGGTAGACCAATCACCTTTTTGGCGCAGGATTTCTAAGATGTTGCCAAAGAGACATCTTCAGGTGGAGACCTCAGGGGATCCTTCCCCTTCCTTGAAATCAGTGTCTTCCATGATGGATTCTTGAGAATTCAGGTGCCTCCTCTTGCACCTTTTCTTCCAGGATACCTCCTCAAGGGGATGTTTCAGGGAGGTATTGGAAGAGACATAGGGGTTCCCAGGATGGAATAACTTGGAGACTTTGGACATTACTCCTGCCATGCCAAACCAGTGACTACTGCTCAACAGTGATTAAAAACAGGAGGGGTAAGGCCACTGATGTAATCTATATCCATTAAGTATATCCACTTTACTGTGTACTCCTCAGATAAATGGTCACAATAATAAAGCATTTCATCTTACTTCACACAATATCCATTAGTCTTGTAAAGCTAAACCCGTGATAGTTTAAACTAAGCAAATGACAGGAAGGTCAGCATTCATTTGTTTTAAATATGAGATCAGAAAGTCAAATGTCTATTTAGCAGTTGCAACCCACAATTAATTACCAGCAAATCACAAATTTTATGAGGGGCAAGAAAAAAATTGAGACAGTCTCAGGGACCTTTACAGTTCTCAAGTTACTAGCTTAAAAATCAGAGACAAAGACAAAAATAATGTGTGGAGTTAAAGGCACAAATAGGTTCATACATATTTAATAAGCTAATGACCACTTAGCATTTAATAGTGCATATCCCTTTTATCAGAAGAAAGGAATAATTAAGGGACAATACATAAGGGGGAGTAGGGATGCCACAGTGGTACGGTGGTAGCTTTGTTACCTCACAGGAAGAGGTACTCCCATTCGATTCTCAGCTGGGCTTGGGAGTGCCTTCTGTGTGGAGTCTGCATGTCCTCCCCACGGTTGGGTAACGTTCAAAAGACATGCATGCGTAAATGGGTATGTCTTCATTGAAGGTTGAGCTGGCACTTCAGCGTTTCGTAAAAATCTACTGCCAATCATTAGCGGACTGGAGTTCCGCTGTGGCGGCCCCTTATCGGGAAAAGCCAAAAGACAACAACAATGTAAGGGGGAGTAGGATGACATCAAATGACACAGTTTTCAAGGATGAATGTAGAAAATTATTTGAGATGTTTTGTGAAAGAGGTTACCCTGTTGACCTGATCAAGAAGGTAGAACAAGAAGTTAGAGAGGGGAGAAAGGGGAGATTTAAACCCATCTTGGAGGGTGACCCCCTTTAGTAATGAAATGAAGGAACAAGAATTGTTAAATAAGGACAATGGCAAATTGGTTAGTAATTTTGTAAATTACTATAATGCTGACTCTAATGCAATTAAAGCATTATTAGAAAAGGAATGGGCCAGGTTTAGTGCCACATAAGATTTAGGGTTTATTTTCAACAAACCTTTTAAATGCACTTACCGTAAAGAAAGACGTATTAAGAATATCCTTGAGCAAAATAAAAATGAAGGTGTACTTGGTAGAAAAGACAAAGTTGGCACTTGTAAATGTGGACATTGTTCCCAATGTGTATGGATTAACAAAATAGATACAGGCTACCTGAAAAGTAGAGATAGGCTGATAGTAAGAGTTTTGCAAACTGTGAAACAAATGGGATAGTATACTTAGTTACTTGCAACAAATGTGATTCATTTTCTTCTTCTTCTTCTTCTTCTTCTTTTGACTGCCCCATTAGGGGTAATCACAGCAGATCAACTGTTTCCATTTCTTCCTCTCATCTGCATCTTGCTCTGTCAGACCAACCACCTGCATGTCGTCCCTCACCACATCCATAAACCTTATCTTAGGCCTTCCTTTTTTCCTGTTACCTGGCAGCTTCATCCTTAGCATCTTTTTCCCAATATACTTTGCATCCCTCCTCAGCACATGTCAAAACCAATGTAATCTTGCCTCTCTGGCTTTGTCTCCAAACCTTCCAACCTGGGCTGACCCTCTAATATACTTATTCCTAATCCTGTCCATCCTCGTCACACCCAGTGCAAATCTTAACATCTTCAACTCTGCCACGTCAAGCTCTGACTCCTGCCTTTTTTCAATGCCACTGTCTCCAACCCATATAACATAGCTGGTTTCACTACCCTCTTGTAGACCTTCCCTTTCACTCTTACTGGTACTCGTCTGTCACAAATCACTCCTGACACTCTTCTCCACCCACTCCATCCTGCCTGTACTCTCTGCTTTACCTCTCTTCCACACTCACCATTACTCTGAACTGTTGATCCCAAGTACTTAAACTCATCCACCTTCGCCACCTCTACCTCTCTGCATCTTCACCATTCCTCTATCCTTCCTCTCATTCATACACATATATTCTGTCTTAGTCCTGCTGACCTTCATTTCTCTTCTCTCTAAAGCATATCTCCACCTCTCCAGGGTCTCCTCCACCTGTTTCGTACTCTCACTACAGATCACAATGTCATCTGCAAGCATCATAGTCCATGGGGACTCCTGTCTGATCTCGTCTGTCAACCTGTCCATCACCATTGCAAATAAGAAAGGGCTCAGAGCTGATCCTTGATGTAATCCCACCTCCACCTTAAATGCATCTGTCTCTCCCACCGCAGACCTCACCGCTTTCACACTACCCTCGTACATATCCTGTACAACTCTTACATACTTCTCTGACACTCCCAACTTCCTCATACAATACCATGACTCCTCTCTAGGTACCCTGTCATATGCTTGCCTCTAAATCCACAAAGACACAATGCAACTCCTTCTGTCCTTCTCTGTACTTCTCCATCAACACTCTCAGAGCAAACATTGCATCTGTAGTGCTCTTTCCTGGCATGAAACCATACTGCTGATCACTAATCATCACCTCCCTTCTTAACCTAGCTTCCACTACTCTTTCCCATAACTTCATGCTGGGACTGATCAGTTTAATCCCTCTGTAGTTACTACAGCTCTGCACATCACCCTTATTCTTAAAAATTGGTACCAAAGCACTTTTTCTCCATTCCTCAGGCATCCTCTCACTTTCCAAGATTTTATTAAACAATCTAGTTAAAAACTCCACTGCCATTTCACCTAAATACCTCCATGCTTCCACAGGTATGTCATCTGAACCAACAGCCTTTCCATTCTTCATCCTCTTCATAGCTATCCTTACTTCCTCCTTGCTAATCCATTGCACTTCATGATTCACTATCCGCACATCATCCAACTTTCTCTCCCTCTCATTCTCTTCATTCATCAACCCTTCAAAGTACTCTTTCCATCTGCTTAACACACTCTCCTCGCTTGCGAGTACGTTTCCCTCATTATCCTTTATCACCCTTACCTACTGCACATCTTTACTAGCTCGGTCTCTCTGTCTAGCCAATCGGTACAGGTCCTTTTCTCCCTCCTTAGTGTCCAACCTTTTATACAACTCTTTATATGCCTTATCCTTAGCCTTCGCCACCTCTCTCTTTTCCATGCACCTCATCTCCTTATACTCTTGTCTACTTTCTTTATCTCTTTGACAATCCCACTTCTTCTTAGCCAACCTCTTTCTCCATATACTCTCCTGTACTTCTTCATTCCACCACCAGGTCTCCTTGTCCTCCTTCCTCTTTCCAGATGTCACACCAAGCACCTTTCTAGCCATCTCCCTTACTAGCTCTGCTGTAGTTACCCAGCTATTCGGTGACTCTTCACTGCCACCCAGTGCCTGTCTTAACTCTTCCCTGAACATCACCTCACAATTACCCTTTTTCAATTTCCACCATTTGATCCTTGGTGCTGCCCTCACACTCATCCTCCTCTTCTTGATCACCAATGTCATCCTACAAACCACCATCTTATGCTGCCTAACTACACTTTCCCCTGCCACCACTTTACAGTCCCCAATCTCCTTTAGACTGGCCCTTCTACATAAGATATAATCCACCTGTGTGCATCTTCCTCTACTCTTGTATGTCCGCCTATGCACCTCCCTCTTGTTAAAATAGGTATTCATCACAGCCATGTCCATCCTTTTCACAAAATCCACTACCATCTGACCTTCTGCATTCCTTTGCTTAACACCATACCTACCCATCACTTCCTCATCCCCTCTGTTCCCTTCACCAACATGCCCATTGAAATCTGCTCCTAATTACCAGTCTCTCACCCTTGGGTACAGTCATCACCACTTCATCCAACTCCCTCCAAAATTTTTCTTTCTCATCCATTGCACACCCAAATTGTGGAGCATATGCACTAACAGCATTCATCATTACACCATCAATTTCCAGCTTCATAAGCATCACTCTATCTGACACTCTTTTCACCTCCAAAACACTCTTAGCATACTGCTCCTTCAGGATAATGCCTACGCCATTTCTCCTCCCATCCACACCATGATAAAACAATTTGAAACCACCTCCGATACACCTAACCTTGCTCCCCTTCCACCTGGTCTCTTGCACACACAATATACCAACCTTCCTTCGGTCCATCATATCAGCTAGTTCTCTCCCTATACCAGTCATACTGCCAACATTCAAAGTTTCTACCTTCACTATCACAGTCCTAGCCTTTACATACCTTCGGGCATGCCTTCCCCATTGTGATTCATTCTATGTAGGAAAATCAGAGAGGAAGTTAAAAAGTAGAATGTATGAACATTATTATGACATTAGGAATAACTGTAAAACAATGCACTGTATAGGCATACTTTACAATGCCAAGAAGCCAAGTTTTTCTTTTATATCTTGGAAGTAGTACACAGGGATATTAGGGGTGGCCCATGGGAAGCCCGACTTGAGTACAAAGAACTTTATTGGCAACTGTTATTGGAAGCCACTAAGCCCCCCGGGCTCAATGACTCAGTTTCACTAAAACCAGTTTTAAAATTAAGGTCAGCAAAATTATAATTTTTTTAAGTCTTGGCAATATTCTGCTTGTTTGTATGTATTTTATGACACATTTATATATCTGTATACATATATATATATATATATATATATATATATATATATATAGCATCTTCTTTCATCATCTTCTTTTGGCTGTTCCCATTAGGGGTCACCACAATGGATCATCTGTTTCCATTTCTTCCTGTCCTCTGCATCTTGCTCTGTCACACCAACGACCTGCATGTCCTCTGTCACCACACCATAAACCTAATCTTAGGCCTTCCTCTTTTCCTGTTACCTGGCAGCTTCATGCTTAGCATCTTTTTCCCCAATATACTCAGCATCCCTCCTCAGCACATGTCCATACCAACGTAAACTTGCCTCTCTGGCTTTGTCTCCAAACCTTCCAACCTGGGCTGACCCACTAATATACTTATTTCTAATCCTGTCCACCCTCATCACACCCAGTGCAAATCCTAACATCTTTAACTCTGCCACATCCAGCTCTAACTCCTGCCTTTTTGTCAATGCCACTGTCTCCAACCCATATAACATAGCTGGTCTCACTACCCTTTTGTAGACCTTCCCTTTCACTCTTACTGGTACTAGTCTGTCCAAATCACTCCTGAACTCTTCTTCACCCACTCCATCCTGCCTGTACTCTGTTCTTCACCTCTCTTCCACACTCACCATTACTCTGAACTATTGATCTCAAGTATTTAAACTCATCCACCTTCGCCACCTCTACTCCTTGCATCCTCACCATTCCGCTATCCTCCCTATCATTCACACACACATATATTCTGTCTTAGTCCTGCTGACCTTCATTCCTCTTCTCTCTAAAGCATATCTCCATCTCTCCAGGGACTCCTCCACCTGTTCCCTACTCTCACTACAGATCACAATATCATCTGCAAACATCATAGTCCACGGGGACTCCTGTCTGATCTCGTCTGTCAACCTGTCCATCACCATTGCAAATAACAAAGGGCTCAGAGCTGATCCTTGATCTAGTCCCACCTCTACCTTAAACGCATCTGTCACTCCCACCGCAGACCTCACTGATGTCATGCTGCCCTCGTACATATCCTGTACCACTCTTACATACTTCTCTGACACTCCCGACTTCCCCATACAATACCACAACTCCTCTCTAGGCACCCTGTCATATGCTTTCTCTAAGTCTACAAAAACACAATGCAACTCCTTCTGACCTTCACTGTACTTCTCCATCAACACTCTCAGAGCAAACATCGCATCTGTAGTGCTCTTTCCTGGCATGAAACCATACTGCTGATCACTAATCATTACATCCCTTCTTAACCTAGCTTCCACTACTCTTTCCCATAACATCATGCTGTGACTGATCAATTTAATCCATCTGTAGTTACTACAGCTCTGCACATCACCCTTATTCTTAAAAATCGGTACCAAAACACTTTTTCTCCATTCCTCAGGCATCCTCTCACTTTCCAAGATTTCATTAAACAATCTGGTTAGAAACTCCACTGCCATTTTACCTAAACACCTCCATGCTTCCACAGGTTTGTCTTCTGGACCAACAGCCTTTCCATTTTATATATATATATATTTTTTTTTTTATTATTTTTTTAAGTATTTATACATTCTGAAAAGTTTTAATCAATTTTGAGAATTTTATAAGGAATATGTTGTGTTTATATTATTAAGTTTAACTGTCCTTTCAGTGTGACCTTGTAAAAAACGTTTTAGTATTTAGCCACTAAATGTTGCCATTAGATAGCTTTTGTTAATGCTGCATTTAGGTATTTGATTTAGTAAATATTTATGAAAATGATGATTTTATATGCATAGATATTTATTTAATAACAGTATAAGATAAATGATATTTAGTGATAGATAGTCATGCATTTATTATTTATTGCACATTTTAGCATTTCAGAATAGATTAAATCTGTTTATATGCGTTTTCTATATTCATTTTTTGTTATATGATGCCCAGCCAATGAAAAGTGTTCATCAATTAAGCAATTACTATTTAAACAGCCTTGTGCTCAGTATGCATTTTCCATCTGAAGAAGTCTGTTTGTAGACAAAACTGCTAGTTATTGGTCTGTAAAAGCATTAATGTGTATGCACTGAGGCCCAAAGGGGTATTTTCAAGTGTTTTTATACTTTTTATGAAGTGGAGTGAACATTAAATATATTTTATTGCACCAAGAGGTCTTCATGGGCTTTTTCCAAGTGCTTTGGTGATTTTTGAGTTCGTTTTGACTGTATAAGCACTGTAGCCCAGTTTATTTGTTGTTTAATGTCAATAATATCAAACTGCAAATTATTGCAATTACCACTGTTGTCGTTTTGATAAAATAATATTTTTATTTCTGGCATTTATTTTTGGCTAAGTGAATACACAAAAAAATGGGATACCTAATTTTGATAGTAAATCGTGGATACTCTGTACCATCCAGTGAGTATTAACTGAAGCTACAAACTTTGTGACACTCTTGGTGCAGTGGATAGTCCAAAGGGTAAGGCAGATACCTGATAATGTGATCCAGACACACAAAACCTTAAAAAACATATGAAATCTGGAAGAATAGAGATGTGATGAATAACATCTATTATATCTAGTGTTACAAAAAAATTAAATAAGGAAGAAAAGGTAACAGGTTTTGGAGTGTCAGTATTTTGTAACTTGGGCATTATTACAAATTCATTTAGGAAGGAAAGACCCAGAACTGGTCTCCAGGCAGTTTCTTTCTTTGGCACCAAAAACATCCTTGAATGAAAACCCAAACTGGAAAGGAGGCACTGGCTATTATTTCCTGAGACAACATATGTTGAAGGACAGCTGGAAATAAAGCAGTCTGGTCTGGTGATGAAGAATTAATCCCTGAAAAGGAGGCATTTCCTCCTACTGCTATCTGTAACATTGAAGAATGATCTTCAGAACCCATTTATCTGAATCTATCTGTTGCCAATGAGAGAAATGCAGATTCAGACTTTCTAGAAGGAAAAAGAAACTGCCAGGTTGAGAGGGCATGGTCACTTAAACAGACATTTTCACTTGTTAGACTATCCTTTATTTTAGGTGGTTCTTGCTTTCCGTTTGGAAACCCTTTGCCATTGTTTCATAAATGTCTGTTTACCACCATTTTGCTGAAACTGTTTATTTTTTTCTAAAAATGAGCATGGGAGAAGAGAATCCCATGGAAATTTTGGAAAAGGAGGGTTGAAAAATCTGGAAAATTCCCTTTGTCAATTTACACCTCTCATCTTATTTTTTTGATGACCTCTGCAGCTATGGGACTAAAAACTAAATTTCTATCTAAAGGATAAGTTAAAATCTAATTTTTCACATCTTCTGGGAGGTTCTGAGAAGATAGCCAGGCAAATGTCCTCAAAACAGTACCAGTGGCCAAAGCCCTGGGAGAAGTATCAACAGAGTCATGCACACACTTTAAACAATGAGTTATGATCCATGAAATGGAAGAAACAAAACCATTTAAAGCAGATGTTCCCCACAAGAAGAAACTGCAGACAAAACATTCCTCACACTTTCACAATCAGTGAGAATAAACTTTAACATATGAGCCTGACAACTCAGAACTCTGACAGTCAAAGTTGCAGAAGCATACACTTTTCCCCACACTTTTCAGTTATTTTACCATCCTTGTCAGAAAGTGTATGCCTGGAATTAACTAAATGTAGGACTGACTAAAGCTACAGCAGCTGGGTCAGGTTTGGGATGAGTGTATAAAAACTTAAAAGACTGAGGAACTTTATACAATCTGTCTTCCTTTTTAGGGGCAGCAGGCTGACTAGCTGGAAAATTGAAGGCAGACACACATCCTATAATGCTGACAGCACATGAAGGATGGGGGAAGGTTCTAGAAATTCCATTTGTAACAGCTCCTAGTATTTTCTGAAGGCTTGAGAAACCAAAGTGTTTTCACACTGAAAACACTGGCACATTCTGGAGAAAGAGAATCCCACGAAGGGAGAATCAGATACTGTGCTCTTCTCTGAATCTAAATCAGAAATCTGAGGAGAAAACCCACCATTTATCCCTTTATCTTCCTCTTCTTCTCCAGATTCAGAATCTTGAATCTGTTCAAGAAAAGAGGCATCCCTGTTTCTTTTACCAGAAATCATCTTGTAAGAAAGATAAATAATCTGAATTATACCTAATAACTACTCCTTTCCAGGAAAATTTGAGCAGAAGCAGATACATGTTTAGTATTCACTTTATTTATTACATGCAAAAAGGGCCAACATGTTTGTTAATGGCAGCATCAGCTTCCCAAGGTATGAGCACAACATTCTGACCAGACAAAAGAACTTCCCTGCACCTTCTCCCAGGACTGATGAGAGTTGCTCTCCCTTCTCTGCTGATGGGACAACAACAGCCACAGAGGAAACAGCTGACCCCCAGGTCCATAGTGGCTGTATGTGCTATATTAGAGGGATCTGTGTTAAACATTAGTGGCCTGAGGAACCTGCTTGGGTCATAGCAGAGTCACACACCTGAGGCAAACTGCTATCCTGCTGTGTTGAAAAGCCGTTTGTTTACTTTCTTCTTTTTGTAGCTGTAAGAAGGACTGATCACTGGATTGGTAGTTTGTTGTATGGTCCATCCCAAAATCGGGTCTGAAATTGCAAACACTACATAATCGAGCCAAACACTCCAAAAATGCAAAATGTCAAACACACGGATCAGCCAGGGGAAAAAAATTGCTGAACAGTAAAAAAAAAAAAAAAAAAAAAAACACAAAATAAATTGGGGGGCTTCACCCCCCACACCCCCCTACTTAAATATACCAACTCTAAGATTGCACCACATTGGAGGAAATGGCAAAGTCCCGAAAACGGCCCAGTGATTTTTTTTCCCCTAGGAAAAAAAATTGCAGTTCCGTGCTTTTGCCATTTTGTGTAAACACATTTGATGAAACAGCGTTCACAACTAATACGAACCCTCAAAATCGTGCCACTTTCCTAGAAAAAACAAACAGTACAAGGCAGTAAAAATTTAAAGTTATAAAAAGTCACATTTTCCCCATAAAACACAGTAAAAAGTAGTTTAAAACACTTTGCCAGCCCCCAAAACTAAAACGAACACATTTTTACCATGGAAAATTGTTTTTAACTGTTTTTAATAACTATAAAAGTAACAGGAAAAAGTGCACTCCCATTTAAAAGTACAGTCACACTCTCCCTCGCTCTCTCTTTACCACTAATACTGCACTAGACATGCCTTCTCTAAATCTTACAATCTTTTTAGATGAAATTCTTGTACTAAACACAGAAATTACTGTATCTGAATTACAGACAAAAATGCAAGCAGACTTGCAGCTGGACCTGTAAGAATAAGCTGTTTTTAAATGCTAGCAACTCAGGTGTTATGCTGTTCTCTACTTTCATAGAATAATGGACCCATCACCACTGGTACTCCATGACCCACATAATAATCTTACCCAGAATGTGACCTAGCAAAATACTTAGGTTTAATACTAGACATCACCCTGTCCTTCAAGTTACATACTGAAGGAGTGCAACAAACAATGCCACAACTAAACCTATGCCATAGAATATCATACCTACTAGCTCTAGAAGGTAAATGAGCATTGTCTATAAATGTATTCATCTCCAAACCTAAACACAGACTACCCACAATAGGACTCCACACTAGAACTAATACCCAGCCATAGCTTTGTCCTACTAGCAGATTTTAGAAACAATCACTGTAAAATATAAAGACATTTCTCTGCCTGCCAGCAGCAGTATTGCAACTTTTCTATTACGCACACTACTGTGTACAGTGATCAAGCTTAGGTACTGTCCGCCATTACACACAAAGCTGTCCGTCAGAGCAATCAGCTATGGGGGCATGGCCACCATGGGCACAGAATAGCAGCAGAATTCAACAGCTTCACTAGAAAAAATGTATTTATACTGGAATTTTGTCAACTAACAAGAAAACTCTGATATTTTTCTACATATCTTGTTAACACTCAACCTCTTCTACAAGAATATCTACAAAAATCTAAAAGTGGACATATTTTCCAGTCAAAAATCTATCAGGAAAATTTCTTCTCATCTGAAAAGAATTCCAGCGTGAGTCTCACTAAGACAGACAGTCAAGACTCCAACCTTAAAAGAGAACTACAAACTCTAATATCTAACATTCAACACCTAAATACAAAGATTGATAAAACTGATTCTAAAATAGACAACTTTAAGGAAAAAAACACAAACAGATGGATCTGCTACATGAAGATTTGAAGCAACAAAAAATTTAAATAACCAGTATTGAAGAATCACTAAATGACATGGATGGCAGATTAATGGAGAATGAAAATAACACAGAATTTTTACTCAAACAAAACACTATGCTACAAAACAAGATGGATGCTCTTGAAAGCAGATCCCATCGAAATAATATGAGGATTTTTGGTCTCCCTGAAAATATAGAAGGAAATAATATGACAAACTTTCTCAACTCCTGGTTACCTAAAACACTTGATCTTCCAGAGGCTATGTCTTTCAGAATAGAAAGAGCTCACCGGTCATTAACAGCTATCAGCAACATTAATAGAAAACAACCAAGATCAGTTATAGTAAAGTTTCTCTCTTCGTCTGACAAAGAGTTAGTTTTAAAGACTGCCTGGTCTAAGTCTCCTCTGAAATACAATGACTCTATAATTCATTTCGACAATGACTATTCAACAATGGTAATTGCCAAGAGAAAAACATTTTTACCTTTAGTCAAAGAATTGAAGAAAATACAGATTAAGACTCACCTTTTGTTTCCTGCAAGATTGAAGATTTTCCTTCCTGAAGGAACAAAACTATTTGAAGACTTGGATTCTGCACTGGCATTTGTTAAAAACCATAAATTACTGGAGAAAATAGAAGAAATGGAATGGGCAAGCCCCTCTCTTAAAAGAAAAGCTTCTAATTTCACTTGGAAAACTTCTGAGAAACAAAAGAGACAAAAAAACAAATGAACCAAATTTATAATATACACATACATTTCACTGGTCATATGGACTTTATGTTATTAACCAATCCCTTTTGTTGTAATATGCTTTCAAGGTAAGATCTTCTCTTCACCATTTATGATGCTTATTCACACAAGTTATATACATACTTTAAGTAAAACTTTATAATACTAATACTAGTTACCCTTCTCTTTCATATATAGTCACTATACACCATATGTTTCCTTTAGGCTTCATGCTTTGTTCAAAAGATAGTAAACAGACATGCTTACTAAATTAATATATTATCATTCGTTATATATCTCCTTACATGACAGTAATAACTGCAGAGCTAACTTTGTTGTATATGTCAATCAATCTCATATGTTGCAGTGTCCTTTATAATGTATCTTTTGATATCATACCTATTTTAATATATATAGTCACACTGTTATAGAGATGACAAGCTGTCAAGGTTTTTATTTTTTTTTTATAAAAAAGGGCAAAAAAATATTGTTTTTTCACTTGGTAAAATATATAACATTATAGCTGTAGTGGTTTTAACATGTGCTGCTATGATTCCCTGGTTCATTTGTAGGTTATGTATACTGCACTGGAAAAGACACATGACACTTCCTCTTTGCTGTAACTGATGAAATAAGGCCTTTGAAGCCTAGTTAACAGTGAATTTTTCTTTCTATGTTTAAAAGTAACTGTTTGCCTTTATCTCCACTGACTTCCCATGGATTTAACATCTAGAGACAATTTTTGCTTATTACTCACATCGTGCAGGCTATCCGTGAGCTTCCACTGCTTCTAAACCATTTATTCAGCATGGGAACAATCTTCATATCTTCGTTTCATATTTTCAACAATGCGAAGCTTATTGATGATGTCAGCGCTAAGAGACATGCATCTCCAGGAAGTACAGAGCTCGGGAGTGGCCGAGAAACAGCTTTCACAGTTTAAATTAATGTCATATGGAAAACTACTTCAATTTTAAGCATGGTTTAGAGGTTACATGAAAGATTTCTAAAGATTTAATTGTAGAATATACAAATTGTGATCTCCTGAGGCAAGAAAAGCTTATAAAAAAAAAAAAACAAAAGGAGAAGATATAAATGTAAGTACGTTTATACTCATCAACAGCATTCACAGCCATGTAACTTTACTTATATTATTTATGTTACCACTGTCATTTCATGTTTTAATGTTATAAGTTGAACTTTGTCAATTTTAAGCTCTGTAATCAGGACATCTAGAAGTGTGGTAAAATATTCACTCATCTATTGATTTGTTGAATAGCAGCTTTGAGCATCTGTCTTTACACACCATATTTATAGATCTATATTGGGAGAATAAGTTCTGCTTAGTATAGTACAGTTGTATTTTCTTGAGTAAAAATGCAAAAATAAAATTGTTATCTTGTGTTGTAAGGGCTTAACACAAACCCACCATCAAGCTTATTCATGAGCGGATAGTGAACTGTAAATACAGAGTTAATATCAATTGGTTTCAATAAGATCTTAAACTTCTTTAACTTTAACTGTGGACAACTCCCAATGACATTTTTTCAGGCAAGCAATTCTTGCAAAGATTGTTATTAATTGCAATTTTATAAATACACTCATTCATCAATACCTATTATACTTTTGTTTTTCTCTCACTTGCATTTACACTTATACTTCTAAGGGATGGATTGTATTGTAATATATGAATACAAAATGGTTGATTACATTATTTATATGAATATGATAGTTTTTGAGATAATATCATCTTGATCATATATAACCTTGTCTGATGTACAGCAACTAATATAAATTGTTATATAGATAAATAATATAGCAATAACCCACTCCTGGGTGTGGGTAATGATGAATTTACCCACGGTTGTTGTGGTTTGGTCATGAGGGCGAAGCCCGAGTGGCCAAATAAAGCCAACCGTGGGTAAATCCAGCATTACCCACACCCAGAAGTGGGTTATTGCTATTATACAATGACATTATTTAAGAAAAAAGATAATTACTTTTCTTAAATAATTGCATTGTATAATGCCTCCTTGCTGCCCTTCCACAGCTGTCTGGTATTCTGCGGCAGTTCTCATGTACTACGCATGCGCATGCCTACGCAGTACATCAGCTCTGTGGGCAAAAGCAGCGGAGAAAGCAAGATCTCCATTGCTTTTTAAAAACTGTTTTGCTATGTTAAATGAGTTTAACAAAGCGAGAAAGCTTTAAAAAAAGCAACAGAGAATATCCATTGTTTTTTTAAAGCTGTCTCGCTATGTTAAACCCATTTAACATAGCGACA